>NW_007019593.1:221166-239039 GCF_000164805.1 Carlito syrichta
GTTGCATAGTAGCATATTTTGCAAATTTCCTAAACTTACTTTCTTAAATGCAGTTTTGTCTAGGTGTTAAAACTTCAATTTAACAGAAAGGAGTAGAGATATTAATAAAATACAGCTCTTATGATATTGCTATGTAGTTGCAAGCCTCAAAGAATAATGACATTTGAAATTTATCACTGCCATTTAAAAAAACTTCCACATTTATGTGTGGAGAGTGCCATTCTGGGCTTCATTATAAGAGTGACCAAAGTTGAATCTCGGCCCTCTAGGAATTAATATCATTGAAATTCAGACAAACGCATCAAGGATAAGAAACTGGCTCAGATCAGTGCTACCTATTAATCCACTGTTCCTCATTGCTGCCTCCACACTCCTAGAGTCTTTTGTATTGATCTTTCCTATAGTATCTACCACATTTATTCTCGCTGTGCATGAGTATTCCTCTGCTCTGATACAGAGATGTACCTGATGTCATGGACCACTGTAATCGTCCTCAGCATTGAGCACCGTCCTTTGTGTGAAATATGGTTCCTCCACTTGTTGGCTATTTTGCCACTGTTGTCTTCAAACTCCTCCTGGTCAGGTAACCACGTATTATTTATCAGTGGTCCCCAACCTTTTTGGCATCAGGAACAGGTTTCGTGGAAGTCAATTCTTCCACGAATGGGGGAGAGGTAGATCAACAGGCCTTAGATTCTCATAAGGAGTGGGCAACCTAGATCCCTCAAATGCACAGTTCACAATAGGGTTTGCCCTCCTATGAGAATCTAATTCCATGGCTGATCTGACAGAAAGTGGAGCTCAACTTGGCTACTACTCACCTCCTACTGTGTGACCCTGTTCCTAACAGCCTACGAACAGAACGGGTACTGGTCCAGAGCCAGGGGGGCAGGCACCCCTGATACAGAGCCCATATGGAATAAAGGTCTCAAATGAACCAGTACAGTGTGGGTACTTAGTAAACAGTTTGTTGGATGGATGGGTGGACGGAGATATATAAATGAATCTACTCTGCACATCAGGAAAATCAATGGACAGAAACAAACATCTTGGGGGGTATATACTAGATTCTGTATAAAGCATTCCCCCCTTCCTCAGCCCCAGTATGACATTATTTCTTTCTGCACATGTAAGGAAATTGAGGCTTGCAAGATACAACAACTTACCTAATCCACACAAGTGATAATAAGATCTAAACCAGTCTGTCAGATTTCAAGTCAATTGGTAAAGGGAAAATTTTGTTTTTAAATATTAAATATTTCAAATATTAACAGTGTTTCTGTTTTATCCATAACAATGACAGACAGCTATGGTACTGGAATAAAGAAAAAGAAGTTGAATACCAGCTCTGCCACATACTAGTGTGGTATCCTTGAGCATGCCACTTTCTCTGTTTCCTCATCTGGAGATAATATTCCCTACATCACAGTTATGTTAGGATAATTAAGAAGAAAGTTCCAATGCATACAAAGAAGAGTAACTCTTTATGAGCTGTAGGTTTCCTATCTGTAACATTACCCTCTACATTTCACTGATGTCAATCATCACTCTAATCACAAAACTCTGGAACCCCAAAGCCAAAAAGAATCCAAGCAATCATCTAAGCCAAGTTCCTCATTCTAAACATGCAGAAACCGGCCAGCATGATGGCTCATGCCTGTTATCCCAGCACTTTGGGAGGCCAAGGGGGTGGGGAGTCACTTGAGCTCAGGAGTTTAAGACCAGCCTGGGCAATATAGCAAGACTTTGTAACTACAAAAAAAATTTTTTAAATGCACCTGTAGTCCCAAATACTCGGGAGGCTGAGGCAGAAGGATCTCCTGAGCCCAGGAAGTCAAGGCTGTGGTGAGCTGTGATGATGCCACTGCACTCCAGCCTAGGTAACAGGGTGAGACTTCGATTCAAAAAAATTAAAATAAAATAAGCACACAAAAACCAAGATTCAAGGATGAGAGATGACTTGTCCAAGACCCCAGAAAAAGAGCTGCATGGTTAGACCTCACCTGATTTCTTGTTGGTGTTCCTTCTACCACATGGCCCTCTGGTCCTGGAAATCAAGTTTCCATTTTGTGACTATAAATGTCATTAAAATGAAAATGGGCCTGGGTTCTGTGGCTTATACCTGTGCTCTCAGCACTTTGAGAGACCAAAGTAGAAGGAATGCTTGAAGCCAGGAGTTTGAAACAGCCTGGGCAGCCCAGTGAGCCCCATCTCTACAAAAAAAGATAGCCGGTCATGGTAGCGTCCACCTGTAGTCCCAGCTACTCAGGAGGCTGAGGCAAGAGGATTACTTAAACCCAGGTTGGAGGCAGCAGTGAGCTATGACTGTACTACTGCACTCAAGCCTGGGCAACAGAATGAAGCCTTGTCTTTAAAAGGAAAAAAAAATGAACAGGAGCAGTGGCTCTTGCCTGTAATCTCAGCACTTTGGGAGGCCAAGGCAGGAAGACCCCTTAAACCTAGGAGTTCCAGACAACAAAGTGAGACCCTGTCTTGATAAAAAAATAATAATAATAATTAGCCAGGAGCAGTGGTGCATGTCTGTAGTTCCAGCAACTTGGGAGGCTGAGGCAGAGGGATCACTTGAACCCAGGCGTTTAAGGCTACAGTAAGTTATGCTCGTGCTACCGCACTTAGCCTGGGTGACAGAGTGAGACATGTCTCTTAAAAAACAATCTCTTGAGAATTAGAATACCTAGATTCTATGCCCAGTTGGAAAATCCTAGAGTATCATTTGATATCTCTGAATAGTAAAATCAGGGCCTAGTTATTTGAGAAGAAAATCTCTCTACTGCAAACCATGCAGAGCAAGATGCCCTGAATGAAGAGGCTGAATGTAAAATCCTACCATCTCTAGTCCACTCCATACCTACAAGGCTTGTCTCCTAGGCTTTCCCTAGGACTTCAGTGCTTAATAATCATTCCAACCAGATTCCCCAAGCTAACTTGGTAATTAATTAACTAGAAAGAAGGTAGTACTACAACAGTAATCTTGTTATAACAAAAATACATCCATGTTTTACCTCTTAGTCCCCTAACCTCCAAGAATTATAATCAATATATTTTCTTAAATGGCACCTGACATCTGCCTCATTAAAAATTACTCTCTTGAAAGAGAGTTAAAATTACTCTCTCATTTTTCCCTCTGAATGGCCTGATGAGCTGGGTTGGGCATCTGGGAGCATGTCCCCACTATCTGTGAAGAGGTGATTGGTATCTGGAAGGTGACTGACATCTGAAGGCGACTCTTTAGCCAGTTCCAAAGTTAGCTGAGAAGTGAGAACAAGGTGGAGGCTCCTGGCTTCCAGGCTACTCTCACCTCAGAAAGCCCTGCCTCAGATCTCCCAAACACAAACCAAACAAGTAAGGTGTACCACCCCCATAAAGATGTATAGTGTAACAGACTATATGGTCCATAGTCAACAGGTTCAAACCAGCTTACAACGGGAATGTCCACCTAATCCTAGGCCCTCTTTCAGCGCTTCCTAATTCAGGGATGGTGTAATTATCCTAGCAGCTCTACAAGCCTGAACTGAACCAAGAAAGTCCTCGAAAGTCCCTTCTACCACATCTCCCTGCATACATCAAGTCCTACCACTTTTTTAATTCCTCCACTCCATCTTCATCACCAACAAGTAAGCCCAAATTACCTCTCTCTTTCACCCGGACTACTGCAAAGGTTTCTGGATTGTTCTCTTTGTTCTCACAAACTCTGCTCAGAGATTTACTCTTCAGCACAGCCTTCTGGTCTTTCCAAAACACAAATTTGATGACCTCATCTCCCCATTTAAGTTTGTCAAGGCTTTCCAATGCTCTTAGGTTAAAGAGAACACTTCTGCCAGTCATATCTTTCTTTCTGTTACAATTGCCAAGCTCCTCCTTGCCTCAGATCCTCTGAACATCCTTCTTCTTCCCTGTCACTTAGCTAGCTCTTATTCATCCTTTAGCTCTCAGGTTAAGAGACGGGTTCCAGGACCCTTGAGGATGCCAATTTCAGGGACGGTCAAGTCCCTTATACAAAATGGTACAGCATTTGCATATACCCCACACATATTCTCCTGTATCCAGATTACTTAAAATATACAATACAGAGTACATGCTATGTAAATAGTTGCTTTCCTGAATTTGGGATCTTTTTGCATTTTTTTAAATTGTTGTATTATTTTTGTTTGGTTTTTTTTACCCAACTATTTTCAATCCGAGGTTGGTTGAATCCATGGATGTGGAACCTGTCAATAAAGTGAATTGACTATATTTATGTAATATCTATTTCCCACCAATAGAAGAAGCTTCATGAGATAAAAAATCAGCTCTGTTCTGTGCACCACTGTATCTAGCACTTAGCTTTCCTGATATATAGTAGGCCCTCACTAAATACAAAGTAAAAGGAAAGCAATATGGTAAAAGGAAAGGAAACTAATAATCTCTTAGCACTGACCATACCAGGCTGTTTGCTATGGAAGCATTTCTCATTTTCATTAAATCCTCACAATAATATTTTAAGGTAAATATAATTAACCTTATTTGAACCTCATGGAAACAGGCTCAAGGAGCAAAGGGATTTGCCCAGTACCACAGAGCAAGTATAGCAAAGTTAGGATTCTAACACAAGCCTGACAGAACATGTTCTTTTCACTGCAAAATTCTGCCTTCCTTTGAAAAGCCTTTAAGCCAATGGTGAATTCTACCTCTGATGGGAATTTCTAGAAGATAGTTCCACAAATCAAAGGAAGCCACTACAGATGGCAAGGTTCAGAACAAACTGCAGGAACGAGGCTTAGAGAGAGAGAGCTCAGAGCAGAATAAGCTAGTTTTAATAACTCAGCATAGAGTATTTAACTTCAGAGTAGGATGCTGAAAATACTTTTCTTTTGTTGTTAGATTTCTATTTAACTCATTATGGCTAACCACCAAAATAAAAATCCTGGTCTTCCCTTGGGATCTTCAATATATTGTCAAGCAACAGGAAAGAGAGAGTATTAATATAATGGTAAAGGAAAACAATCGCATAAAAAGATGTCTTTAATGAATTTGATCCTTCTATTAGGATACCATAATACGTAAAAAGGTAGTGAATATCTAATATCTTCTTTTAGGAATAGAATAGACTGACAAAAACTAATCTATGAAAAAAACGAATCTATGAAAAGGAAGACTAGCAAAATACAGTCACCAAGATAAGTATAGCCAAGAGAACAACTGCTAAAATCATGTTGGACTTTGCTCTTCTTTATTAAAAAAAAAATATGAAAAATGAAGTCAATGAAAGAGTGAGACAAATTAAAAATACAGTCACCCTATATGTGTGTCTTACTGGGCACTAAGCAAGTGAGTCCCAGGAGAACTACTTTTGAAAGGCGAGGGGGTAGAGATGAGATTTATTATACAGCCAACTTCACTCTCAGCCACCATCTCGGGGGAGGAAGCAGGGGGTAGAGGAGATGGAAGGCCAGGAGGCCCTTCAGCATAAGGCCCCTGCCTCAGCTCAGGCAGGCCCTTCAGCATAAGGCCCCTGCCTCAGCTCAGGCAGCAGTAAGCAAAAGCTGGTTTCTAGAAACATTGCCAATACTAAAAAGCCAGGGCTAAATTTTTTTGGAAAGAGAACCTGAGGCTAAAGCAGCTTAACATATTAGAAGGGACAATTCTCATGATAATAGCAAATTTTCCAAGTTCAGATGAGGTATATTTTCCTCTAAGGGCAATTTTTAAAAAAAATGTGATTTCAATTCACTGACCTTTTCTGAGTTTACAACATTTCTCAGTGACTTCATGCTTTCAAAGTTTTAAGTGACTCTCTTTGAAGAGAGCTATTTAATGCCAAGATTGTAAAAAACATTTGTTCATAATTATCCAGACATAGACTGTAACAATGCTGAAACAAGAGCAGCATGCAAAAATGTATTTAAGGACTATCATCCCAAAATGCTGCTAAAAGCTATTAACCAGTATGTGTTAATTGCCACAGCATTCATATTAATTTTCACTTCAGGCTCGACATTGTGGAATATTTCCCCTGATACATTTTAAACAAAGTTTAATTTAAGGAACTGCTTCTATCAACACTTATGAAAATTAACAGCCAAGCAATTAGCACTCATGAATTATCCCTTCCCCCATGTTCTCTGCAGCTTCCTTGTTAAAACAGTTTCTAACAGAGAAATGGTTACTTTTTAACAAGTTAACACAATCAAAGTCACAGTTGTCTATATGAACCAGAACTGGTTTGCTTTTTTAAGCACTTGTCAAGGCAAACATTCCCCATGCATTTAGAGAGTAAGCATTTAGCTAAGTCAAATAGGTAAGATATTTAACATTTTAGTAAACTCCCAAGCAATTACTAACCTTGAACTATTTTTTCACCTAGTGTTGAAAAATAACAATTGCACTCCCCTCCAAAAAGTGATTGTTTTAATCTTCCTATTTGAAGTCAAGGGCCAAAACTCCACTAGATTCCCTGAACTTCAACAAGCAGCCCCCCTTCTTCCAGCCTGCAGCACATCCTGCTTAATAATGCGACTCTGAGACCCAGGTTCAATTTTCTTTCATTCAGTCCTGTCAACAGCCTAATGAAGTACAAAGGAGAAACGTCATCACTGCCCTGCGCCAACCCTTTACAAATAGAAAGCAGCAGAAGCGGGATATTTGCTGCAAGCTTCCTAGGTGCTACAAGTCCTGCTAAACAAGCTTCCTGCAGAAGATACAATATCATCATTTGATTCCACAAATGAGGAGTACAGTGTGTAGGGAAGAAAAAATACCTTTTCCTTCTACCCTTCTAAGTTCTTGCCTGGGGCCCTTGTAACAAGAGATTAACAAAAGAAAAGCACGCGTTTATTTAATGTAACTTTTACATGACACAGAACCTTCATAAAGAAATGAAAACCCCAAGAAATAGTTAAACCTGGGCGTTTTTATACTAGGTTTGATGAAGAGTGGAAAGTCATCAGAAAATGTGACAGAACAAAAGGTATGAAGTGCAGTAAACTGAGGGGAAATAGCAAGGCTTGTTCTTTGAGATTCCTCTCAGCTTCCTTCTATACCTTGGAGATAGGAAGCTCCTTTGCTCCAGGTATTGAGAGAACATCTCTCAGAGGATCTTGTGACCTGTTTTAGAAAAGGACAGGGGAGAGTCAGAGTTCTCCCTGCCAATTCTCAAATTCCTTCAACTTATAATATTCATTATTCCAAGGTGCCACATTTTAGGGAAGTATGTCCTGAAACCCCATCACACTTCAATGAGGTTAAGTAACCAGCCTCAAGTCACACCTTAAGTGGAGTCATCAGGATTCAAACTGAGGCCTAAATACAAAACAGGTCACTATACTAACTAAATTACATTGTCTCTTATCGTGTTAGATGCTTTATCCTAGCATTATCCTATTTGGTGGTCTTATTAGCCATGGGAGGAAGGAATGCTCATCTTCTTATAGAGCTAAAGTAACAGGTTCAGCTTGTACCTGCAATCCCAATGCTTTGGGAGGCCAAGTTGGGAGGATCACTTGAGGCCAGGAGTTTGAAACCAGCCTGGGCAACATAGCAAGACCCCCATCTCTAGGGGGGAAAAAAAAGATAATAAAATAATTTAAAAATAAGTAAATAAAATAAAAAGATATGTCTTCATTTTTTTAAAAAAAGGGAAACTGAGGCTACAAGAGGTTAAAAAACTGAGAAGACACAACATGCTAATTAGTATCATTTTTTAAATCAGTAACTGTATTGACAGGAAGTGGGTACTTGAACTTCTGATGATTTACTGATGATAATATTTGCAAAGAGTTTGATCAGAATAGTGATGATATACTAGCAAAAGTGTATTAAGTAAGTGAGAAGGCATAATATGGCAAGGGTTAGATTGACTTCCTAAAACATGACCTAATTTGAAACAGGTAGAGAAACAGGGCAGAAAATATACACATTCTGAGGCACTTAATCAGCGCTGAATGTTTTTTGTGAACAACATTCACCTCAAAGCAACTCCTCATCACCTCAAAGCAACTCCTAGTCAACAACCAACAGTTCCCACATACAGTGAAATGAGGACTGACATAAGAAGTTTTCTAATTGTTTCAACCTCTATTAACAGTACTATTTAGAGGTTGTGTTCTCAACAATGCTAAAGAATTGAGGCTGGTTTTGCTTGGTCTGACCAAAGCATTCCCTAAAACCACTTTGCAATCCACCTTGAACTTTTTTCAAGTGATCACAGTAAAAAGAGTTACTGATAATCTATTATTCTAAAACTGATATCATCAACAATTTGCCAAAGAAATATTATAAATAATAAACCTGACCCCAAAAATTATCAAAATTACAACAAAGCACACACCTAAGTACAGCCTTTCCTTCTCAATTTCATGTCTTAAAAAATTATTAGCCAACTATGATTAAAAAAAACTTTTTAAAAATTATTAACCTGGCTGGGTACAGTGCCTCAATCCTGTAATCCCAGTACTTTGGGAGGCCAAGGCAAGAGGACTGCCTGAGCCCAAAGGTGCAAGACTAGCCTGGGCAACTTGGTGAGACCTCGTCTCTACAATAAATCAAAAAATTAGCCAGGTGTGGTAGCATGTGCCTGTAGTTCCAGCTACTTGGAAAGCTGAGGTGGAAGGATTGCCTCAGTCCAGCAGGTTGAGGTTGCGGTGGCAGTGAGCAGGTCACTGCACTCCAGACTGGGCGACAGAGTGAGACTCTAACTTAAAAAGAAAAAAAAATTATTAACCAACTATAGGAATCAAAAAGTACTTGAAAATATTCGCTTTAATTTAGCACGTTAAGAGATGTTAACCCTTAGAATTATTAAAACCAAAAATCCAGTTAGCACCAACTGTTAAGAACACTGAATGTGCTTGTTTAACTGCAACGTAACTGTAAAGCCATATCAAAAACAAAATCATTTTTTCAAATGTAACACTAGTTTAATCTTAAGGAGGATTTCATAGCAGATAGCCTCTTGAGGAAATACATAATTAAGTAGTTTTTTAGCATATTTAATTAGACCCCAAACTCTTCCTTGTCCCCTTCTCTCCCCAATTATGTACCACTTGCCCAAGAGACCTAAGCAACTCAGTTAATTATGTAAATAAGGCATGCGTTATTCCCAAGAAAAGCATTGTGAATATTTGTAGGGAAAAAACTGCACATATTTTAGAGGCTTTAACAAACCTTTGTTTAAAAAAAAAAAACAAAACTAGGACTATCAAAATACATTAAAAATCCTCACGTTTGAGGCAAAAGGTGTGGAGTTCCAATGACAAGATGGCAAATCATTAAAACAGGACACTCATTTCATTTTTTAAATATGAGCTGAATAAAAATAAAATAATTTTAAGTTACAACAGTAACAAAAATTTAGTGCTGAACGTCAGATGATTTATTGGAAGAATCAATCTGGAAATTATTAAAGTCAACTCTCATGGAAAAGGCTTTATTACCAAGGGGTTGACATGATCTTAACTCTAGAGGCAGCCCTGGTGCTGTTATAACTACTACAATCCCATTATTATGCAATCACAAAATGCTAATTTGATCATTTTGAGGTGTTATTTGAATAGTCATTTTAATTTCTAGGTTACAAAAAGGCTTGACTCAAGTATAATTCTCTATTAATCACTGAGATGTCATTGAATATCATATTGATGCATTTCACAAAGATAAAGAAAGACTAATTTAATATGTGCAGTACAATATCCTTCA
Source organism: Carlito syrichta (assembly GCF_000164805.1). NCBI lineage: Eukaryota > Metazoa > Chordata > Mammalia > Primates > Tarsiidae > Carlito > Carlito syrichta. The sequence continues at coordinate 230,860 of NW_007019593.1, forward strand.
AATATTAGCCATTTTCATTACATATCTGCCAAATGAATCAATATTAAATAATAGATTAGAACAAGGGTTTAATTTTATTTTAGCAATTGTAATATGTAGGATAATAATAAAATAGCACCACATCATAAGATAGACTTATTGATATAAAAATATTTCTTAATCAATCTGTAATGGTGACTGCTCCATACTCACATCCTTTGTGGATTACAAATGGATGTGCTATGACAAAAGCATTAAGAATCTTAAGTGTAAACACACATGTAGCCAAAATAATTCCTTTATAACTGAAGAAATGGCTTACTTTTTTTTTCTTTAATTTTTCTCTGGTACTTCAGAAATTAGATACATATACCAAGCAGAGTTCACATCCTTCTGAAAAATCCAAACTGAAGGAGTTAATAATAAACGGAAGGAGTTAATAATAAAGTCTAGCCGGGCTCAGTGGCTCAGCCTGTAATCCTGTGCCTTTGGGAGGCTGAGGTGAGTGGATTGCCTGAGCCCGTGGGTTCGAGACCCACCTGGGCAACTTGGCGAGACTTCATCTCTACAATAAATCAAAAAAATCAGCCGGGCGTGGTAGCGTACGCCTGTAATTCCGGCTACTCGGAAGGCTGAGGCGGAAGGATCGCCGGAGCCCAGCAGGTTGAGGCTGCGGTGGCCGGGAGCGGCCACTGCACTCCAGTCTGGGCGACAGAGTGAGACTCCAACTCAAAAGAATAAAATAAAATAAAATAAAGTCTAATGGTATAAGGAGAACTCTAGAATATAATATCTTAAAAGATCTGTGCTATTTTGTTACTATAAAAACATTATCACACATTAATTATTCCAACAATTACATCCTCAAACAACAAGATGGTATCAGGCAATGGAAGCGAATAAACTTCAGCCATTTAACCTAATCTCAATAATAACTTCACACATATCTAAATGAAACAATTGTAGTATTTTTTAAAAATCCTATACAGTTCAACTCACTATTTTCCTGAAGCTGACATTCCAGTCCCCCGGGGGGACCTTCCTTTTCTTCACTACACTCCACAAGAAAAAAACAGAAAAAGGCAGTACAGGCAGGCTAAAGAGAAGCTTTACAACAATACAATTTATAATTTACTAAAGGTGCTTTCAGATATTTTTTGGAGGAAACTTCCTGAGCATATTGGGATCTTTATGTTATTTATGCATTTTCTTTCTAGTTCTTGATCTCCTTCCTCAGAACATCAATAATCTGTGCCAATGGTCATACAAGCCTTACTTGAGCCTATGGAAGCATGCTGAATTGTGTGAGGTAAAAGTGTTTCCAAGAGAAAACATCTACTTGCTGAGGTGAGTGGATTGCCTGAGCCCGCGGGTTCGAGACCCACCTGGGCAACTTGGCAAGACTTCATCTCTACAATAAATCAAAAATTAGCTGGGCATGGTAGTGCGCACCTGTAGTTCCAGCTACTTGGAAGGCTGAGGCAGAAGGATTGCTGGAGCCCAGCAGGTCGAGGCTGTGGTGGCTGGGAGCAGCCACCGCACTCCAGTCTGGGCAACAGAGTGAGACTCCAACTCAAAAAAAAAAAAAAGCAAACATAAGCAAAGAGCTGTATGTCTATTAACTGCAATTGTGTTGAACTAAGACAAATTGTACACGACCTCTCCAGGCAAAAGCTATCACTCAGCACCCCCACATCACTGCCAGGCAGCAAACATAATGGCAATAAATATAAAAATCAACTGCTACTGTCTCCTGAAAAAGGCCCTGCTTGGGTCAGCAAAGAGACATAGAATGGCAGGGGTTAGGGAACAGAGTGCTGCACAAGCAGCTAGGCTCCACCTAAAATAGTGATCATTTTTCTAAAAGGAAAACAAGCACACTTTAATTTTACAATAGCAAACTGTTAGCACAAACAGGCAAAAAATAAAGTCATCCTCCAGAGTAAGTGTCAAATAAGATACTCCTACAGTGAAATGCTGAAATGAAAAGCAAAAAGCCTAGAATTCTGAAATGAAGCTCAAACCAATAATTTCAACAGTTACTAATAAAGAATCAGCCAAGACAAAAGCAAACTGCCTCCCAGAACTACTTTCAAAGGCTTGCCCAACACAATTAGACCTTGACTAATCTCAACCCAACATATCCAAATTCTTAAGCATATTTAGGAGTTAAGATAGATAGATATTTGGGAGGATTAAAACAAAACAGTCATGAGATATCTATTTACAAAAGGAGGGAAGAGAGATATCTCAGGACTGTATTGTTTTAATCCTCCCAAATATATTGCTGTGGAAACAACACTGAGCCCAAATTCATATCTTTTACATCAATGGTCTTAGAAAATGTGACATTCTATAATAGTCAACTATTAGGCATTTTAGAAACTCTAGAAATAATAATGCCAACAACTCCACTCAATTGTGGCTCTACTTCCAGGACAAAGTCCTATTTTTACTTACCTTGCCATCAAATTTGGAATACTCGTTAAAGGGATTATTCAGCTGCAGAGGGCACTGCTCCAGGCGTACAGATAATATTGACTGCTTCCCAGAACATGGAGGCTTCTCTTTGAGGGATTTTTTTTCAAACAGTGACTTTAACTCCTGGGCTGTGATACGAGAAGACAATAAAAACATCTTTGTGATTACACACAGAGAGGCATCTGTCCACCTTTCCTAAAAAGTTTTCTTTGGAACCTTTAAGAGGGAATGTCAAGGGACATGACCAGGTCTGACGTGTGCAGAAAGTCCCACAATATACTTCAATGCTTGTGCATAGAAAAGGCAGAGCTCTGAAGAACATGCAGGGTTGTCAATTAAGAAGGACTAGGGTTCAAGGGTGCTGGAAGAATCAGAGCAATAGAGTAGCCATTCTATATATAAGAAGGAATATTCACAGCTAAGAGACCTGAGATTTGGTGTGGCTGTGTCACTAAAAGCTAGCTATATGATATTGGACAAGTCAATAAACTTCTCTGAGCCTGTCAAACTAGATAATCTCAAGATCTCTTCTGGGTCTAATATTGTATGATTTTGGAATTCTAGTTCTACAAGGTCAAGATCCACATCTTAGTCCTCTCACACTCTCCAACGGCACCTAGCACAAAATCTAGGTACCAAAGAAGATGAGAAGGAAAAAGAGAAAGGGTACTTACAATAGTAGCTAACTTTTATTGAGCAAACCAGTTCATCTCATTTAATCTTTATAGAAAGCCTATAAGGTAGATACTCACATTATCTCAGTTTTGTCAATGTTAAGTTTTTGATAAGCTTAGAATATTTTGATTAGCCCTAGACCACATAGCTGGTAAGTAACAGAGCTAGGAAGTGCACCCAACCAAGGCTCTTATCCATTAGGCACTAATGAACAAAGCAGACCCTCAATAAATTTTGTACCATGCATGAATGAATAAAATAATAACTGAAAGAATTCAAATTAAATTATTTTTAAACCAGAATATTCAGCTCTTATTCATTAGTGTATCAAGACAAGTTCCATGTCTTCTCAAAGATCATTTAATTCTCTAAATCAATCTGAGTATCAGTCAAGGTGGTAGCTAGGTAAGTACACGGGGGGGGGGGGGTGTTATACTTTCATTTTTGTAAATATCAGAAAATGTCCATACTTAAGCTTTTAGAATAAATCTGAAATTTTAATATCCACAAAAAATAGGTTCAATCCCCTTCCAATCTTTAACATAGTCAAATTAAACTGTGAGAGATCAACAGACTGAAAGTCACTTAGAACTTTTTAAAAATATAATTGAAACTAACTTTGGGGCAACCCCTTGAGGTCCCTTCCCATTGTGGGAGCTTTCCTGTCCTCTCAATAAATCCTGCTTTCTCAAAAACAAAACAAAACCAAAAAAAACAACTAACTTTTGAACAGACTAATAAAGCAAATTTATCAAATGAGTCCCTGTAGATTTGAGTGGCAAACCAGAAGAAAAATGTCACATCTAATTCTTTTTCAAAATGTGGCACTTGGCTACAAAATTCCAGATTATGAATATACAAGTGCATGTAATCAATATATTAAATGCATATTTGAGAAGGTGTTAGATTACAATAAGACTAAAGTGATTTTTAAATATGGGAAGTACTTTGTCACCTGTAATCTATTAAGAGTTTTATGGCTACACTTAGGAAAGAAATGATCCTTTATCAATCATCTACTATGGGCCAGGATCAATGCTAGGTATTTTCCTCATTTAGCAGTATCCTCACAAGATCCTAAGAATAAGTTACTATAATGCCAGCTCCATGAAGAAATTGAGGAATAGCAAACAAAAGTGACTTACTGAAGTTAAATGACTATTATCAATGGGGTAAGGTGTGAGGTGAGGATATATCATCTCTTCCATTCTCAGACTAATTCACACTTGGACCTCTCTCTTCAACCTAATACCTCCTCCCCTCTTCCTCTCTTGCTTCCTATGGCTTGGATAAATAGAAACAACCAAACAGAACATTTACATGCTCTCACCTGTACTTCTACCAGTCCTTCCTCCCATTACCATGGATGAAATCCCTATGGACCTATCTCAGGTCAGACTCTCCCTCTCACCGCTCTTGCCAGCTCAAGGACATCACTGCAACAATTCTCTCTCATTCCTTCTTACTGGATTAGTCACACCAGCACACAAAGATACTGAAACACTGATCATTAAAAACAAACAGAATCCTCCCTCTATCCCTCTACCCCATACTTCCTCCCTTCTAGTTACTATCCTATTTTTCTGCCCCTCAAAACGTTTGTCTATATTCTTACTGTCCTATCCCCTTCCTCTCATTCACACAAATTCACTCCAATCAGGTGTTCAAACTGCACCATTCCACCAAAGCGGCTTTCGTCAAATTCATCAATGATCCCCTTGTTGCTATTGGTCAATTTTTAATCCTTATCTTACAAGACCTCTTGACAACACGTGGCACGGTTCATCACTCCCTCCTATTTTAAACACTTTTTTAGGAATCCACTCTGTCTGGCTCTTACCCTCTCTCTCAGGCTGCTCCTTTTCAGTCCCCTTGCTGATTCCTCCTCATTTTCTCCCTAGGATCCCTGGCATTCCCCCAAGGTTCAGTGCTTAGACCTCTTCTCCATCTACATTTATAACCCTGGTGATCTCATAAAACCTTATATTTTTAAGTACCACCTAAGAGGCAAAACTAAATTCTGATGATATACATCAGAGCAATGGTTGCCTCTGAGGAGTAGAATGACGAGAAAGGATCACCAGGGAACATCTGGGTGATGGAATTGCTTTATACTTGGCTGGGATATGAGTGATACAGTGTATATGTTTAGTCAAAAGTCATTAAAGTATACATTTATTTCACCATATGTAAAGCATACCCCAAAAAAGGTCAATAAATAGAGAAAACTCAAATATCCTCTACTTGCAAATGAATATTTCTAACCCTAAACACTCCTTGAAATTACAGGCTCACATATCCAACTTTCTATTTCAAATCTCCACTTGGATATCTTACTAGGTATCTCAAACTTTACATGTCCATAACTAGACTTTTTTTTTTTTTTTTTGAGTTGGAGTCTCACTCTGTAGCCCATGCTGCAGTGCAGTGGCACACTCACAAGCCCCCAGCGTCGACCTGCTGAGCTCTGGTGAACCTTCTGCCTCAGGCTTCCAAGTAAGGCGTGTGCTACCACACCCAGCTAATTTTTCTTTTTTAATTGTAGAGACAAGGTCTTGCCAAGTTGTCCAGGCTGGTCTCAAACCCATGGGTTCAGGCAATTCACTCGCCTCGGTCTCCCAAAGTGCTGGGATTACAGGCTGAGCTCAGCCCATAACCAAACTCTTAACCTTCCCTCCAACTTCCCCCTCCCACAATCTTCCTCTTCTCAGTTAATGGCAATTTGATTCTGTTAAGTCAAAAACTTGGGAATATCCTGACTCTTCTCTTTCACACCCTACATTCTGCCCATCAACAGATACTTCAAAAGATATTCAGAGCCAGGCTCGGTGGCTCAGCCTGTAATCCCGTGCTTTGGGAGGCTGAGGTGAGTGGATTGCCTGAGCCTGTGGGTTTGAGACTCACCTGGGCAAATGGTGAGAACTCATCTATACAATAAATAAATTTTAAAAAATTAGCCAGGTGTGGTAGCACGCGCCTGTAGTTCCAGCTGTGCTACAGCGGAAGGCTGTGGCGGAAGGCTGTGGTGGAAGGCTGTGGCGGCAGGATTGCCAGAGTCCAGCAGGTGGAGGCTGCGGTGGCTGGGAGCGTGCCACTGCACTCCAGTCTGGGCGACAGAGTGAGACTCCAATTCAAAAAAAAAAAAAAAAAAATTCAGTACTGCCTTTACTGCTACCAAAGCTGGATTATCATCATCACCTTCAAACTGGTCTTCCTGTTTTGGCCCTTGCCTCCCTGACCCCGAACCATTTCTTACCCACACAGCCAATATAAATCTTTAAAAATAAGAATTACAAACTTCAGAATAAGAAGAACAAATTATAAATGTGACCACATAAAAATTAAAAACTTTTGTACGGGAAGAACATTAGTTAAGCAAAATGACAAACGATAAACTAGAAAAGAAGAAAGGTTAACATTCCCAGCCAGGCTCGGTGGCTCAGCCTGTAATCCCAGCACTTTGGGAGGCCGAGGCGTGTGGATTGCCTGAGCCCACAGGTTCAAGACCAACCCAGGCAATTTGGCAAGACCTTGTCTCTACAATAAATAATAATTTTTAAAAATTAGCTGGGTGTGGTAGCACGTGCCTGTAGTTCCAGTTACTTGGAAGGCTGAGGAGGAAGAATCGCCAGGGCCCAGCAGGTTGACAATGGGGTGGCCGTGAGTGTGCCACTGCACTCCAGCCTAGGCGACAGAGTAAGACTCCAACACAAAAACACAACAACAAAAAACCATTCCTAATATATAAAGTTTCTAAAAGTAGAGAAGACACTGACCAACAAACATAGAAAAATGGAAATAAGTAGGAAATGTTCACCGAAGAAACGTAAACAGCTTAAACACATGGAAGGATACTCAACCACATTCATAATAAGAGAAATGAAAATTAAAACTACACTGAGACAACATTCCATCAGATTGGCAAAAAAAAACCTAAAAGTTTGAGGCTACTAGGAAATAAAAACTCTATATGTTATTGGTGGTAATAACAGCAAAACTCCTATAAAGGAGAATTTGGTAATATCAAGGAAAATCAGGATTCTACTCTTAGACACATTGGTCAAAAACAACAACAACAACAAAAACCCCACATACACAAGGTTATTTGCTGTAGGGCCATTTGCAACAGCAAAAGCCGGAAAACAATCAAATATCCCTCAACAGGACTGACTGGCTACACTATGGGACATCCATATTATGGAGTACCATGCAGCTGTAAAACGGAATAAAGCCTATCACTATATATTGCTCCAGAATAATCCTCAGGATGTGTTACTAAGTGAAAAAAACATTGTACAAAACACTGTATATAGTATGCCGTCTTTAATTTTAAAAGAGTGGGATATAAATATAAATATGCTTATATATAATTTTAAGTGCACAGAAAAACCAAAACCTTTTGAAAAATGACTATAAGAGTGGAGGGGACAGAAAATGAAGTTAGCTTTCTCTATCTAGCTTCATATTTTTTACTTTGGAATCATTTAAATATTTTATATAATTATAAAGGAAAATAAAATTAAAAGTGCAATCTCTAAGAACAAAGGCAAAATAATAAATGAATCTGAGTAGAATAATGAGCTGGCAGTTTAACTACAAAGAGAGGAATTATTTTAAGTAGCTTTATTACCCAGCAATTTGACTATAAATCTCCTAATGAAATATATCCAAAGAACAACAAAAAATCTTAACATATTTTTAGTAACTGTGTTGTTAGTAATGACATTTGTATTTCTACTCTGGAGTCAAGATTTTTATTTTTATTTTTATTTTTTTTTTAGTTGGAGTCTCAGTCTGTCGCCCAGACTGGAGTGAAGTGGCCGCTCCTGGCCAGCGCAGCCTCGACCTGCTGGGCTCTGGCGATCCTTCCACCTCAGCCTTCCAAGTAGCTGGAACTACAGGCACACGCTACCATGCCTGGCTCATTTTTGATTTATTGTAGAGATGAGGTCTCACCAAGTTGCCCAGGAGGGTCTCAAACCCGCGGGCTTAGGCAATCCACTCACCTCAGCCTCCCAAAGGCGCAGGATTACAGGCTGAGCCAC
>NW_007019593.1:239059-309200 GCF_000164805.1 Carlito syrichta
AGAGGCATGCGCTACCACGCCCAGCTGATTTTTTTGATTTATTGTAGAGATGAGGTCTCGCTGCCCAGGCGGGCCTGGAACCCACGGGCTCAGGCATAACCATAAATTTCTACTGAAATTATCAGTAGTAAGTCACAACATATTTCTTCTTTAAGAATTTTTTTCAAGCTGGGCACAGTGGCTCATGCCTGTAATCCCAGCACTTTAGGAAGTAGAGGCGAGAGTACTGTCTGAGCCCAGGGGGACCTTGCCTCTACAATAAACCAAAAAAGTTGCCCAGGCATGGTAGCACATACCTGTAGTTCTAGCTACTTGGAAGGCTGAGGCAGAAGAATCACCTGAACCCAGCACATCGAGGCTGTGGTAGCTAATGAGTATGCTACTGCATTCCAGCCTGGGCGACACAGTGAGACTCTGACTAAAAAGAAAAAAAAAAAATTATCTGAGCTGTACACACCAAAAAGGGCTACAAGAGGCCAGGTATGGTGGCTCAAGCCTGTACTCCCAGTACTTTGGGAGACTGAGGTGGCATTGCTTGAGGTCAGGAGTTTAAGACCAGCCTGGATAACACAGCGAGATCCTATCTCTACAAAATATAAAAATAAACAAAATTAGCGAAGTGTGGTGGTGCATGCCTGTAGTCCCAGCTACTCAGAAGTCTGAGGCGAGAGGATTACTTGAGTCCAAGAGTTTCAGATTTTCTACAATTGTTATTATTTTAATATACAGGGTTTGGCAACTTGCTCAAACTCTGGCCATAGCTGACAGAGAAGGAAAGGAACAAGGGGACACCAAAGACTCCTCAAGGGAGTAAAGTAGAATGGAAAGACTAAAATTTTCAAGAGTCCAAATGTTCAGGAGACCAATTCTAGCTTTATTACTTACTACCTAAGAGTAAGTAATTTGAGAAATTTATTTAGCCTCTGAGCTCCAGTTTTCTCACCTATAATTTAGGCATATTAACAGCTAATTTGCTGGACTTGCATGAAGATGAAACAAACTTATTGGCTAATATATATGGGGGGATTCAAAAAGCTTGGAATCTATTTATTAAAAAGTGCATATTTATTCTTACACGTTTAAACTTTAGTCACCTTCAAAGTACTAAGTATTTATTTTTCACTGCCCAAAACAGTTTCTGAGCTCGTCAATTCTGATGCCTTCTAGTGCTCCTGACAGTCTTTGTTTCCCCTCTTCCACATCAGCAAAACATTTCCTTTTGAGGACTTTTTTCATCCGAAGAAATAAAAGTTGCTTAGAGTGAGATCAGGTGAACAGGGAGAGTGGGGCACGGTGCGTGCTGTTTTTGGTCAAAAACTGTTGAACACTCAGTGCAGCGTGGGCAAGTTGTTTGTGTAAATCACTCATTATGAAATGGGCAAATGAATTGAAAGAATCTCCAAAAAAAATTCACTGAAGCTGAACGCAACTGCTCACAATAATGCTAGCTGGTACACTGTGCTGATGGGTTCCTAGAATATTCTCCTAGTGGAAGAAATATGTACTAAAAGGGGCCTGCCTCCAAAAAATAAATTCAGGGTTTTTGGGTCCCCCTTGTATATACCTAGAGCTGGTTATTCATCAGAATCACCCAGGGTGCTTATGAAAAAGACAGATTGGTGGACTCCACCCCCATCTACTAAATCAGGAATTCTACAGGTGGGGCCTAGAAATGTATAAAGAATGTCATTTTAATATGCACTTTTAAATGCATTTCTGATTTTTATACAGTCACTATATTTGGGAATTATTATTTTAAGAAACCACTATTAGAAGTTCACATAAATAAAACTTCAGGAATATTTATAATAGTATATATAAACTACATTATTATTTTAAGTTATTATTTAGCTTCGTGCCAATTAGACTTCAAACTTTCTGAGGACAGGATGCATGTATTCCTCCAATCGCCTAGTGGAGAATTATTAGACACACAGGAGCTTTGGAATAAATACTTGTTAAATGACTCAATGAGTAAGAATAATAACTAATTATATAAAGAATAAAGTATCAATACCATTTTTACATAATAAAATTGAAAACACTTAGACCTTGATATGACATTATTCCTGACAAAGAATAATGATACCATCTTCACATTAATCCAGGCAGGTAAATACTAAAAGGATCTTACTCTAAGGTATTTCATTTACATGTGGCCTCATGGCATATGGCTCAGTAAGTTAATAAAGAACTTTGAGGTATAGACCAGATGGCCTCCATAAGCCCTTCCATCTCCTCTATAAAAAGGTCACATTTATGCTGAGTCTTAAAGAAATCAACTGGATTGTGACAGAATAATTGCAGAAGAACACTTCCAGGGAGGTCATCATATTTAGAATGATGATTCTTCTAGTGAGGAATAAAAAAAAAACAAAGATAAGAAAAATAAATGAGCTGGGCACAGCTTTTGCCTATAATCTCAGTACTTTGGGAGGCCAAGGCAGGAAGACTGCTTGAGCCCACGAGCTCAAGATTAGCCTAGACAACATAGTGAGACCTCATCTCTAAAAAAAAAAATTTTTAATTAGCTCGGTATGGTGGCGCACACCTGTAGTCCCAGCTGTTTAGGAGGCTGAGGCAGAAAGACTGCCTGAGCCCAGGAGGTTAAGGCTGTGATGAGCTGTGAGCTGTAATCATACCACTGCACTCCAGCCTGGGTGACAGAGTGAGATGCCAACTCAAAAAAAAAAAAAAAAAGAAGAAGAAGAAGAAAAGAAAGAAAGAAAAAACAGATTAAAGTACTTTAACAAAAGATAAGTAAGCTGGGCTTGGTGGCTCAGTCTGTAATCCCGCGCTTTGGGAGGCTGAGGTGAGTGGATCGCCTGAGTCCGCAGGTTCGAGACCCGCCTGGGCAACCTGGCAAGACTTCATCTCTACAATAAATCAAAAATTAGCCGGGAAGCTGAGCTCTGTGGCTCAGCCTGTAATCCCACGCCCTTGGGAGGCTGAGGTGAATGAATTGCCTGAACCCGCGGGTTCGAGACCCGCCTGGGCAGCAAGACCTCTTCTCTACAATAAATAAAAAAAATAATTAGCTGGGCGTGGTAGCACGTGCCTGTAATTCCGGCTACTTGGAAGGTTGAGGCGGAAGGATCGCCGGAGCCCAGCAGGTCGAGGCTGCGGTGGCCAGGAGCGGCCACTGCACTCCAGTCTGGGCGACAGAGTGAAACTCCAACTCAAAAAAAAGATAAGTAGCAGAAAAAGAATGAGGGTATGAAGCTGAGTGCGATGGTACATGCCTATAGTCCCAGCTGCTACAAAGGCTGAGTTGTTGCTCAGGCTAAGGAGTTCAACGCCAGCCTTGGCAACATGGTAAGACCTCATATCTTAAATAAATAAATTAAATAAATGATTATCCAAAAAGGATTTAAACGTGGCATTTCTTCCTAAAAGAAAGTATGCTTTTAAGAGATGTGTGAAAATAGAATGGGTGGTGGACAGCGGATTCCACTTTTCTAGCATGCTTCAGGACACCCAGAATGCTAAGCTGTGTTTTAATGATGGAACCCAGCCTAAAGGAGAATTCAAAGACATTTCTTTGTGCATTCATGAGTTCACTCTAACCATCGGGCACGACCACTAGGCAGGCTGCTGACCTGGCCAGAATCGGGGCAACATTTCAAGCATGAGCAGACACATTAAGGAGCTTCTCCAAAAATAAGATCACAAGGTCAATTATTGAAATCTGTGAGAGACAGAAGAGAGAGGAAAGGAAATCGAAGGAGAAATATATATATATATACATATACAATGGACAGTGTGATTACAAATGAAAGCAAGAGGGGGGCTTATCCATTTCTACAATATATTCTGTGAAACACTGAACAGAATATAAAGTGGATTAGGCTTTTTTTTTTTTTTTTTTTTTTTTACCTGATCTGAAACCAGGCAAAGTGGGGACCAAGAATTAGGCTTTAAGAAATGGGTGGGGGAGGTGCAAACCAAAATCCTCTTCTTTATTAGATGTATCAAATTTTAAGCTGAAGAACATATTTCTCACATTGTAAAAGAAATTAATGCCCTCATATTTGAGGTGCTCTGTTCACTGCATTTTTTATTTATAATTTTTTAAGATATAGAAGTGAAAACGGCAAACAAAAGGTAGCTAGAGAGACACAGGAGCTTAAACTGGCTCTGTATTCACTAAGAGGACATTAATAGGAACTGAATTAAGATATATAAAAATATGAAGAAAATGAGAAAGATAAACAATAAAAAGTATTTTCAGTTTGTGTTAAATGCAACAGACTTTAGAAGTATTAACAGAAGAGGCCAGAATAGTGAGACTTTGAATGTATCAAGAGCAAAACTCAATAGACATTCAAGAAGGACTATAGGAAGTCAAAATGAACATAAGGAAAAAAAAGAAGTGAATAAGATTTGTTTCTACACAGTCATCATTTAGAAGCAGTCATTAAGAAAATCACACCTACTGAGGATACTTGAGTCTATGATCACAGTAGGAGAAAGAAAGCAAGAAGAACTTTACAGAGTGTGGTTTAGCACAAAGAAATTGGTCCTTGTGTGCATCCAGAGCTGAATACAAAACCTGGTAATATCACACTACCACCTCTTAGCTGTGTAACTTTGCTAAGTTAATCAAATATTTGAGCCTCTGTCTTATCTGTAAATGACAACAATACCTATACCTTGCTAGATCACTGTATTAGAAATAATGCATGCAAAGTGCCTAGTACAGAAGTAGGTGCTGCTGGTAATACAATAATCATTACTATTGTTAGTCTTATAATTACTGTGTAGCAATGGAGTCAGTCAATAAATATTTATTAGGCATGCCAATGTGATACTGGGAGGCACTGAAATGGTATAGAAGACAGATTGCATATATTTCTTTTAAAGGACAGAAAAAAGAGAAAGTCTAGAAAACATAACAACTATAAAATATTTTAATAGCACTTTACTTTTGAAATTGTTTTTTCAAATATTCTCTTATTGCTGAAATTGAAGCTTTAAAAGTACATAATATGGCCAGCCTTTATACACATGCCATATGAACACATACAGCAAATGCTAATACCAGCAACATAATGATTTTTTATGCTCAAGAAAGAGAATTAACATATATGCAAAAAAAATTAATGAAGCAAAGGAAAGTCAAGGTTGAAAGTGCCAAGAGGAATCTATAACCCAGAAGCCCATCCAAAATATCAGAGTACTCCTTAGCCTAAAGAACAAAGTATTGGCATGACAGTTTGTACAAAATGTCCCCTGCACACATCAATCCCTGTGACCCAGAACGAAGGGTGGCCAAAAAGACAAGACCTAAATAACACACAGCTCCAGGAGACCAAGGAACATAAGTAAAAGAGTTCAAAGCTCAAAATACAAGAGGTTTCTTCCCAGAGGATTTTTTAAATGAATTAAAAATAAAAATTCTTGCATAGTAATACAAACTAAATGTATAAATCTCAAATTAAGAATTAAAATTATTTCCATTTACCTGATTGCTTAGAATTTCTTTCTTTCCACTGAATATTTTTGCATTTGATCTGGTTTTGTCTCTCTTTTCGAAGTCGTTCTAATCTTTGAGCTTGAAAAGAAATATTATAACTATAAGTTTGTCAATGAAAGTTTACCATAAACAAAGACATAATTAACTACCTTTATATGAATAAAGATGTTTTATATTGTATATGTAGGAAAAAAGTCATAAAATTTTAAAGGTGGCACCCCTGAAAAGCAAATACCAACAAAAACATGAAAATATCCTTGATTTATAATTGAAATTAGAGGATATAAAACATTAATAGAGATCATAAAGATAGTATTAACATGGAAGAGAATAATAAAATGTGAAAACTTCTGTGATTAATATGACATTTCATTATATAAATCATTAATAACGGTCTTAAAGGAATTTTAATGCACAAATGAACTGAAGTGAATATTACATTACAGGAATAAAATTACTGTTATGAATTACTCTACCCGTTTCAAAAATTAAAGATAAATGAACTCAGACTAGACTATTAAAGTTTTAAATATAAAATCCTTTATCTAAAAATCATGAAAATTATAAAATGTCAAAGCTATATAAATTAGCATAGCTTTTCTTCAGTGGGTTGAAACAGTTTATAGGTAGTAAAATAAATGATTTGTATCTTTGTAACATTAGTCAAATCTTAAAAAGAACAATTTTTCTTTTACAAAATTTTAAGATATGCTGAAAGGATTAAAAAGTAAATTCCTTGGTCACTAGTACAACCCACAATCTCAATTAATTATTAGCATCTAAGTGCTACATAAAGAAATTCCAACAAGAGTCACCTAAAATTATGCATTTGTGATTATATTGCCATTGGCTGATCTACCTTCAAAAGTCAATGAACTGATCCTTTAAGAAAATACCATCCAGCATCCATTAACAAATATGTACAGAGACCACAATGGAAAGAAAGTTACAATGGGTGCCATCTTTGAAACTATCTTTCTCTGCTAATCTTCAATTCTCTATTTTGGCATATTGCTAATTGAAAATAAATAAAACTAACTTCTTTTTAGTCTCTTTCAAGGTAGGAAATCATACATTCCTGCCTTAGTAACATAGTAGGGAAACAAAAATAATATTGCCAGAAATGTAAACAATGCTGGAAAAAACCTTCTGACAATGTCACTATATCTACTATCAAATTCCACTGAAGAAAAATATATTCAATTGCAATTAATAAATGTGAAGGGTACAGCCAAAGTAATATAATCATAAAGCTCTCAATTTAGCAGCATTCTCCTACTGAAATCCATTCAATCTGTCATGTAAGATATCATCTCAATAACTTGCAAGGAAGTCAGTTTCAACTAGAGAACTGAGAATCAATGGTTCTAAATTACATTCAAACCTTCACTCAAATTCTATTTTGATAAAAGCTCCTTTAGATACTGGGAAATGCTATTAATTATTTTCATCATGAGAGCAAATTATTCTTTTTGATGTCACAGATGCTGAATTCTGAACCAAAATCTTTCACTGTAAATTGTATCCAGTTCTACCTGAAATATTTCCCTTATATGCATTTTACATTTGGACTGTGAAAATACTTATGTAAATATTTTCAATGCTCTACCATATTGTCTGCAATTACTTTTCCTAGGAGTTAGCAGGTTATTGTTGCTGATTTGGATACTATATTTTCTGATTATCTTTTAAAAATTATCTCTAGAATAGTTTGTCCTACTAGAACCACAATATGTATTCTAAATAATTTATCTAAGTGAAAAAAGGCCTTGGTTTATCACATTCCCCTTGAAAGGCAACCAAAAAATATAAGCAGAAAAATGGACAATAATAAGCTCTGGAAAGCTAACAGTTAAAATACTTATACCAAAGTCAAGCATTTCAAACCAAAAATATCAAAAAGTAATGATCAACTTAGGAAAAAAAAGTTAAAGAATCAAAAACAAGGGTCGCCTTTATAACCTCATACCCAGTGTATGGATTCCTATTAAGACCAGCCCTAAAAATACTCAGGTATGTTCCCCCACAGTCCCCTGTCCCCACAATTCTTCCACTGGCAAGAACTTTTTATTAAAGGTTCTTTATTGTGTCAACCTGAAATCTGCCTCCAGGTAGTCAACCTCCTAGCACTAATGTTGCTCTGTGAAGACACTCAAAACAGGTCCACTTCTTCAACACGATGGCTTTTTAGGGAGGTAATATTTAGCACATCTCTCCTAGCCAACTTTTTCAGCTATTCCTCTTCTGTCTACTTCCTTCTAATAACATCAACATTCAGTTGCCGAGATGGAGATGTTGCTCAGACTCACTCAGGGTGACACAAGCATGTTCCTGTTAATATACAGAAACTTCCCTCATTAAGTCTATTCCAACATTACGTATTATTCCATAAGACTGTTTACTGATTTAAAGCTCAGAAGACATGACTAGAAGACAATGTTTACCTGTGTTTGAGCGTCTTCTAATACCAAAGTCCCAACTTGAGGTAATATCGACTGACTGGGCATATACATAGCCCTGAGTCTCACCATTGCTTCCCTGAATTTCTGACCCACTGTCTCCAGGCATTGAAGGAGGATGAATCTTCTCTAGGTCAACATCATGATCAATGAGAACCATTTCACACATTCCCGTGTCATCACTGGTCACATGTGACTGTCGAATATGAGCTAGAATGATAGTTGGATTGTCCAAGAAGGCCATCCTTTCTGTGGGCCAATTTCCTTAAAAGGCTATTTTCTCCTCTTCATATTGTTTCACGAGCTCACCTACCTAGAAACATGATGTACACAGCAATATTTAAGAATAAGACAGAAAATGACTGAATCATTTTTCAAACAAATTCAATGTAGTCAAATGCTACCTTGAAAATCAGCATTTATCCCTGTGCCTAGGAGCTTAAAAGGATTAAGTCTAAGCTGAAAGGAAATCCTTACAAGCACTAGGGGCTACAGCTCTAGTCAATGAGATCTCCATGGAATCAGAGGAAGGCTTGCTCTCTTGCAAAACAAATAATAGTAACTCCTTAGTCAGGGTACTCAAAGTACATAACTACTGGTAAAACAATAAATTTTCCTTTCTTCCTCCTTTCACTACCATGCAGTCTTCTCATTTCTTTATAAGGTCATTGGGGAACAAGTTGTATTTTCCTCAAATGATGTGCTAAAGTATAAAACTGTATTTCATCAGTTTACATTTCCCCTCCTGTCATAAGGTTGTGAAGTGTTTAAAAGGACACAGGCAATGCTTTCTCAGTTACTAGGGATTTTATAAAACATACCACCAAAGTAATTTTGCTCACTATACAGACTTTCTTTCGATTTAAGATAGTATTGCGCTTTTAAAATAAAACATATGAATAAAAATTGCCTACTACAAGATTAATTTATTTTAGAAACCTAATTATAAGAATGGCTTCTTCAGTTCTGTTAAAACTGTAATGATGTTTATCCTAGGAACAAGATGGTACCGTCTCAGTTAAATAAAAATACTCAACAAAGAAAATACTACAGAACAGTAGTTAGGAGTTAGACCCTAGAGACAGAATTGGGCTCAAATCCTGTCCCTGTCACTTGCTAGCTATGTGAAGTTGGTCAAAATACTTAACCTTTTTGAGCCTCTTTTTTTTCTTTCTTCATTTATAAATGGAGGTTTCAGGGATGAAAGGATATATAGGAGGTAATACAGGTAAAGTGCTCAAAAGAGTACCTGGCATGTAATTCAATAAATATTAGCTGCTATTAATAATAATGACGGTGGTAAAAAATATCATGAATAATTTTAGCTTTCAAGTCTTTCAAGTAATCCTAAAATGTATCAAGTTCTCATCCCTCTTTAGTAAGTTTACAGCAAATAGAATAAGTCTGTGCTTCCTTTGTGATAGAGGACTGCAGGTCATCTGAGTCACCTCCCTGCTCCTCCAAAATCATTTTAGAGTACAAGGAATGTGAGAGTTGGATTGAATATGTTCCTAGGAACAATCCTAGCTTTTTTTTTTAAGAGTCTCACTCTGTCGCCCAGGCTGAAGTGCGGTGGCATGCAGTGGCCACCGCAGCCTCAACCTGCTGGGTTCAGGCGATCATTTCACCTCAGCTTTCCAAATAGCTGGAACTACAGGCTCAAGCCACCACACCCAGCTACTTTTTTGATTTATTGTAGAGACGAGGTTTCACCAAGTTGCCCAGGCTGGTCTCAAACCCCTGGACTCAGGCAATCCTCTCGCTTTGGCCTCCCAAAGTGCTGGGATTACAGGATTAAGCCACCATGCCCAGTGAAGATATTTATTTATTTATTTATTTATTTGGTCGCCCCCTCCCCCAATATTTATTTTTTAAAAGACCCATAACATCAAATTTCTTGTCATTTGTTTCTTCTAGGAATGAAAAATCTAATTAACAAATCTGAGGTTTTAAAATTTTTTGTCTGGTAACACATTATTCTATTAACATCACCTAGTAGATCTTAAAGATACTGAGATTAAAAAGGAAGTTTAACTGAGGGGCATCTCTAATCAAGTGAATTACATTAATCTTGGCTTTTTTCCTTTAAATATATTCACTGAGTTCTTACTCTGAGGCTAATGGGAAATGCAAAGGTAAGGTACCCCTGAATCAAAAAGTGTATACTCTAATAAAGATGTAGTACCTTTCCTAATACCATGGGATTCTTTTAAGCATCACATTTGAGACATTTGGTCTTAGAATTGTGCCAATCCACCATTTTAAGGATATTAATAATAACAAATTACAAAATTAACAGGCAATATTTAAATTTCACTTGTAAAAATAACTTTTTCTATAACCACAAAAGATGTACACACCATAGATTTATAAATAAGAGTATCTGCTTTGTCACAGAATCATAGCATCACAGATCACCAGAGTTGCAAATATCCTTGTACAGCAATCACAACAAGCTGTCTTCTCGACATGAAAGGAAGGCAACTAGTCAGCAGCAGAGGGACAGGTGCTTCCAATTTCATATTGAACAGTGTGCCTTGCAAAAACAAGGGCTTCAAGGAGAAGCCACACATTTAATGGGTGTTCTGCCACCATAAAGTCAAATGGCAAAAGGAAAAGCAATAAATGTGTACTGAAGTGTGTTCAACAAAATATTTTTCAGGAAAATAGATCTGCTCCATCACCTCGTATGAAGAAAAGAGGAATGGGCAAACACCTCATGGCACACATGAGTTCCCCAACTTTCTCCTTGCAGAACAGAGGTGTCAACACCAGCAGGTATCTTCTCTATTAGAACACTGTAACTTCATACATTGACCAATCTGTATGATTGGTCATAACAAGTATTTATTCAATAGTAGTTCTGATAGAGAACTCCCACAGGACTGCTTGGAAAGCATGCTATTGTGTGTCTCTTTTCACCTTCTATTACGTTTACTTGACTACAAGTTCCACAAAGACAGGGTCCATAACATCACATCCCTTCTGGCAACAAAAGATGTTACATATGGCAGGCATTCAATAAATGTTACTGTTCAACTTCCAACGACTATCCAATTTTGTTGTAGAGATAAGTCATATATGAGTGTGTCAGGTGTGTGATTATAAAGTGTGGTTATAAAGAAAGAATTGCCTTTTATTTTTTCTTAATGCAGATACAAGAGCTTCTCTTCAAAGCTGTCACCCTGGGACACTAAGAACTTATTCCAACAACATTACTCTTCAAAATCAAAAGGATACTTTCTAAATCTCCTTAAGAGCAACAAATTATCACTTGAGGGTATATTTCATTTCTAAGACAAAGACATTGAGAACACAGATTAAAAACAGATTATTTTCTCTGATCAGTTGTGCAAAGAACAAAAAGATTTTTAAAAATCTAATCCTGGCAGGGATTCAGAGAAATGGGTACTCTCATGCACTACAAAAAGGAATAAAAATTGTGACTATTTAGAGAGTAATTTGGTCATATTCACCAAAATGTAAATCATGAATGCCCTTTTGGGGCAATCCCACATTTAGGATCTGCTCTAAGGAAACAATCATGCAAAATACTTACTTCAAAATCATTTTTAATACTAAAAATCTGAAAGTAACCTAATTATTCATCAATAGTGCATATGCCACGACACAGACATACAATGCAATACTATGTAGTGATTAAAAACACATGGCAGAGGATAAACAAAATATGGTATATACAAACGATGGAATATTATTTAGCCTTAAAACACAGAAAATTCTGATACATGTTACAACATGATACAAGGTTTACGGAACTTGAGGACATTATGCTAAGTGAAATAAACCAATTGCAAAAAGACAAGTACAGTATGATTCCATTTATAGGAGGTACCTAGTGTACTCAGAGATACAAAGTAGAATAGTGGTTGCCAGGAGGTGGGTTAATGGAGTAATGGGGAAAAGTATTTAATAGGTACACTGCCATCTGGGAAGATGGAAAAGTTCTGGAGATGGATAGTGGCGATAGTTGCACAACAATGTGAATGTATTTAATGCCATTGAACTATACCCTTAAAAATGGTTAAATGGTGAATTTTATATTCTAATTATACCATGTATATTTTACCACAATTTTAAAAATTTAAGCTAAAAAAAAGGTCTAGGAAGCATCAGATTAATCTAAGTTAAACAGGTTTTTTTTTCTTGCTGTTTAATCACAGGGTTTCTCAAAGCTTTCCAACTGTGTACTATGTGTATCATGAATCTTCAAGAGTGAGGAATCTAGTAACACAATATATTTCAAACTTTTTTCATTCCTAAATATAGTTTCCTCTGGGAAAACTAAAATATATCAATGTATAACAGAGTTTCACAGAACATGGTTTAGAAGTGCTGTCTAAACCTTTATAAACTCTTGTCTCTTCAGGTCTTGAATGCCTTTCCTAGATGTTACCCATTCTTGACTTTGAGATAGTCGGTCCTTTTTATACACCTTTAGTCTACAGATGAAAAATAATATCAGGCTCTAAGGGTCAGCTCTCCTAAGATGCTCTACTTTTCACAGCTTCTTCCTCCTACTTGTTAACACCAGGTTCTTTAAAACATAAAGATTTGTGTTACGAAAGATAGAAGCAATTCACACAGAGTGGAAAAATAGTAAGAGATGTCCCAAAATGACACAGTCATTTTAAATGTACTGGGTGGTTCTCCTTTTACACTTCATTTATGCAACAAATATTTACTACTTTCCTACTATGTGTTAAGGGTGGTTTCAGGCGCAATTTGGATATTGTTGCCACTTTACATGCCCATCTGTGTTCATTTATGATCATGAAACCCACCTGCAGTGCCTGGAAACATGCCCTAAACACTGAAAGAATTTTTAGTAGGTTTTGATGGGTATCAAGTCTTAACACAATTTTAAATAATAACTTTATACATACAAATTTCCAAACTTTATTTACAATGGCTTATGAAAAAACTGAGGCAAAGAAAGGTTAAGAGGTCAGACAGCTAATACACAGAACTAAGAATCAAATCCAAGAGCTTGCGATCTTAATTACTATATAATACAGTTTCTCAAAACAAAGAGGGACAAAGAGTTACAACAGACATTATGAATATTTTAAAAATCTTGTTGTATTTTGGTTCTGAGGCTTGAGAGAAATTTCTTTGGTCTTTGTGAAAGCGATAAGACAGCAAAATGTGCTATGCAGTAGACTAGACCCTTAGCTGCCCTCCACTAATGCAGCAGTCCTTTGTACAATAGCAATAAATAATCCATGCATGTAATGGTTGTTCAAAAAATAAAAGTCACAAAATTTCGCACATGAGAGGAACTTCAGAGATTATCTTCTTGTTGGTCTGAAGTCACAAAGAAAGGGATTAAATACTCAGGTCTAAGAATATTTTTGAAAATCCCTAGTGACTCTGCACCTTTAGCTACGAGTCCATACCTAAAATACTGTTTCTTCAAATAACCCACCACAAGCAAAGGAGTCCTCCCTACACTTCTTTATTCCCTAAGAAGTTGAGATAGATAAAAATATGACTTACAATACTCAAGTGTAGCCAATGGTTAGCAGGTTCCCATCTCCTTACCCACAATCTATGAAAACTTGTCAGAAAAGCAACAGCCTCAGGCTTCTCAAAGGTCTGCAAAGTTCCAATCAAAAATTACTGCTGCCCCATCAATGTGCCATATAAATGTTGGCATGTTAATTGTGTATTTATAAGATTGTTAATGGTTAGTTAATTTACCTCCCACACTATTATTGTACTTGAAATGATTTAACGTCTGCTGAGGGAGTTAACAACATGTAACAACAGCAGATGCAGAGACTTTTTTTTTTTTACCTTTCCACACTGTACCCTGACTTCACACTATCAGCATTGGACAAGTTAAACCTGATTCCTGTACAGGAGCCCTTAAGTGTGTTACAGAAGCACTCACACTTGTTTTTTACAAGGAATGATTACCAGTGAGAAAAACAAGTCTTTTTATTATTTACAAACTCTTTCATTTATAAAAACGAGTAGGCCCTGTTTTTTTCCTGAAATTTCAACATATTATTTGATCTAGTTAAAGCTCAAAATTCATACCTCCTGGAATTTGAAAATAATTGAAGTGACCATTAAAATAAAATGCACTTTATTGCTTTTAAATCTCTTTCTCTAACTCTCTCCAATTTAACTCTAAATTAAACCTTCATTTATTTTTTAGACTAGCAAAAATTGAGCTTTTTTTCCCCTCAGGGAATTAAAACCTTCTCCATGTGAATATACCCAATTTCATTAAGCAATAAATAGTGAAATCATATATTCCATACTTTGACTAAAAGTACTTACTAGACTAAATTAAAAAAACAGAAGAGAAGTGATTGTATCATCTTCTGAATGAGATTCAATCACTAAACATTGTCTGAGTGCTAGGCACCAGGAATCCTATAAGAAGTTATGTCAACACTGGCCTGCCCCCTCCAGAGACATCTTTACAACCTTCAGCAGAGGAGTTGTGTCAGATACACACAGAGCAGTAACATAAGGCAAAATATGTCCACCACCAAATGAGATTCTAGGACAATATGTTTTCTACGAAAGAGGAACATCACAGAAGGCTTCAAAAAGGCAGAAGGTGGTGGCATCTAAGGGTAGCTAGGTTTTCATTAGGCAGAAACACAAGGAGAACAGTAACAGTTGACATCTCCTGAGCACTTACTATGAACTACACTAATCACTTTTCATGTAACAACATATAAAATCCTTACAGCCACCTCAGGAGGTAGGTATTAATGCTCCCCTCATTTTATAGATTAAACCCCCCCAAAAAAAGAAGGCTTACAGGAGTTAAATACCTTGCCCAAGGAGACAAAGAGGATTTTTAAAAGGCCACGATTTTTGCAGCTCCTCTCATCAAAAAGTGCAGTCCTTTTCCCCACCCCTTGTATCTGGGTTCACATTGTGATCTGCTTTGACCAACAGAAGACAGTGGAAGTAATGCTGTAGAACTTCTGAACCTTGACCTAAAGAGGCCTTGCAGCTCCTGCCCTTCTGAATCATGGGAAGAAGCTTGGGATTAAAGATCACGTGGAAAGAGACACTCAGTCATCCCTGTCATTCCAGCTGTCCTTCTGAGGCCCCAATGAGTGACTGAGGCCACCAGGGACAAGTCTCCCACCAAACTGCCAGGAGGCAAGGTCTCTTCTACTATCAAATTTCTCCCTCACACAAAGGGACCCTGCTCCCTGATTTTCTTGCCTTGTACCACTAATCTTCACCTGAAATGCCTCAGAATCTTACCATCAGTCAAGATCCAGTTAAAGGGAGGGAGCCTGGTACAGTACTTCTCCACAGACACACCTGAAGGGCAGAGGAGAGTGACCAAAAATCAAGGTATGAGAGGATAGAGGGAAGCCAGCTACAGCAACATGCCACAGGTGAGAAATTTATTTTTAGAATTCACTCAGATTTTGTATTCTATTCTATAATATACTGCAGGTGTGTTTGTTCGAATAGAAAAAATGTTTATCTTTGAATATACTACTAAAATCGATACTCTAGGAAAATGTGTCATGCTCACTTTATGGCTTCCAGTATCCCCAGCACATACTGGAATTCTCCTAGGGCTTAGTGAGAAAATATAGGTTTTGGTGTCATAAATATTATTTTGTGCAGATAAAAATCACACTTTACCAATGAACAACTCAAAATCTAAATTTTACTCAATAGATGTTTCCTATGACAAGTCTGAAGAACTGTAAGTATAAATCACACCAAACCATATATAAAGTTCTAAGCACAAGTTAGTCTAAAATATTATTCGGCTATTATAAAACAATTTTTGAAGTGTTTTGAAATAACATTCATTAACTAGCAATAGCTGTGAAACTTTAGACAACCAACCCATCCACCACCCTCAAAACTCCAAATCTGCCAATATTTCCAGCTGTTACAAAAAATCTGCCAGTTTGGTGCAATGTAGCCTTAAATTATTTTTCCAAGGGGTATTATCTCCCTGACACAACAGATTTGATTGACACTTGTGAAAATAAACAGTTCCAGGTTTTACTTTAAAATTTCAGGAAAGCCGGGCTCGGTGGCTCAGCCTGTAATCCCGTGCCTTTGGGAGGCTGAGGTGAGTGGATTGCCTGAGCCCGCGGGTTCGAGACCCGCCTGGGCAGCGAGACCTCATCTCTACAATCAATCAAAAAATCAGCCAGGCGTGGAAGCGCGCGCCTGTAATTCCGGCTACTCGGAAGGCTGAGGCGGAAGGATCGCCGGAGCCCAGCAGGTCGAGGCTGCGGTGGCCGGGAACGGCCACTGCACTTCAGTCTGGGCGACAGAGTGAGACTCCAACTAAAAAAAAAAAAGAAAAGAAAAAGAAAAAGATTTCAGGTAAAAATGCATGTAGTTTTACCTAAAGTGAAGAATATAAATAATGCCAAAGAAACTACATTGCTTCTCAAACTAGACTGCCATGGGTTGATTGCAACTGTAAATACTCGAGGAAGCTAGGCACAGTGGGTCACACCTGTAATCCCAACACTTTGGGAGGCCAAGGCAAGATCATCGCTTGAGACCAAGAGTCTGAAACCAGTCTGGTCAACATAACAAGATCCTGTCTCTATTACAAAAATAAAAATTACCGATTTAGGATTTAGGAATTTAAGATGCAAACAGCACTCAACTGCCTACCAAATACTCATGGATTTCATTCACTTAACAAATAAAATACAAAGCATTTACTATGTGCTGGACACTAGGTATACAGTTCTGAGCAAAAAATAAAGACTTGGCCATTGCTATTGCCATTCATAGATCTGGTGCATATGGTAGACAGAATAGTTCCAGATATTCTTGACTCTTGTCTAAGATAGTTCCAGATATTCTTGACTCTTGTTATCTACTCTGTTCTGTTATTCCCTCCCTTGAGTATGGGTAGAACCTGACAAGCTCTAGCCAATAAAATATGGCAAAAGTGACAAGAGAGTCTCTTTTTTGATTATTCTCCATTATATAAGATTCCATCTTCACCAACTGAAAGAGATTCTAAGCCAGAAAGATTTGCTGACCTTGAAGAAGCAGTCACGGAACTACACTTGGCAAAACCTGAGAGTAGCCTCTAGGAGTTGAGGATGGTCCCAGTCAACATCTAGCAATAAAACAGAACCTCAGTCATACAGTCACAAGAAAATGTATTCCACCAACAACCTGAAAGAGCTTGGAAGATCTTTCCCTAGTCAAGCCTCCAAATGAGGCTGTAGCCAGCTGACATCTTAATTTCAGCCCTTTGAGAGTATGAGCAGAGAACCTAGCTGAAGCCATGACTCCCAACTCCCTGTAAGATCATAAATTTGTATCACTTTAAGCAGATAAGTCAGTGGTAATCTGTTATGCAGCAAGAGAAAACAGGCCCAGCACAGTGCAGGAAAACAAACCTAAACCCCTTCATATACAATACTTAAGGTTCTCTACAGCCCAATCTCACTTCCCCCCCTCCCCTCCCTATCATGCAACTCCCAGGACTACTCTGAATATGTTCTGGCCTTTGGTAATGACACTCCTTTGTTTGAGATGTGCTCCTCCAATACAAACTTTATTCTTAAGTCCAGCTCAAGTATCTCATTCTCTCCAATCCTTCTCCAATTCTCAGGGCCCAAACTGTTTTAAAAACACTTCATTTCTACCTTCATTACACTTAGGTATATGAATATCATTTTTAAGGAATTGCTCATTTCAAATTTTTTGACCCAAATTCTAGATTTAGAAATATGGTTACTTTATTCAGGTATCTCTCTCTCCCCAAATCATTTGTGAAGTTGCTGAAGAGCCTATCAACAGTAATGCAGTGATTCTAAAGAAATAGTTCCCAAATAGAAGCCAAATTTGCTCCCCAAGGACATTTAGCAGCATCTGGAGACATTTCTGGATGTCACAAAACTGGGGATAAGTGCTATTAGCAAGTAGATGCCAGTGAAAAATATGGTACAATTCACAAGGCAACACCCACACAAAGAATTACATCTCTCAAAATGTCTACATGAACAATGCCAAGGTTGAGAAACCTTACAATAATGTGTAGTTTACAGTCACTAAATGGGGAGTAGTTTCCAACTCCCTCAGAACTATTTCATTTGCCCTGAAACTAAACTATAAAACTGTGCTACTAAAATCTACGCTCAAACCTAAGTTCTAAACAAATTCAGCTCCTGATTTCTGAAATTTTCACCTTTACCCTAAGGAGAACCAAAGCACAAATTACTACAATAAAGACAAGTTGCATTCCCTCAAATGTATGCCTTGGTCTGAAAAGCCTGTCCACCTGTCTTCCCCTGACTATCTCCTACTCATTACTCAAAATCTAGCTCCATGGGCAATTCTCCCAGGAAAACTCCCAATGAGTTCCACAGACCCTTCCTTGCCTTACCACTGCACTGCACTTCATCCCTCCATCTCCCAAGTAATTAACCTGGCACATTGCCTGTGAGTAACAGGTGCTAAGTGTTTGTTGAATGTGTTCATTCAACAAATATTTACTGAATGCCTGGTAAGTCCCAGGCACGGTTCTAGATGCAGAGAGTACATCAGAAAAAGCAGACAAAGTCCTTCCCTCATGGAACTCACATTCTAATGAGGAGAAACAAACTACATAGGGAAGTAAATTATATCGTAAGTTAAGTGCTGGAGGAGGAGGGGAGTACTTTTTAAAAAATGCTATGGAGAAGAATAACACAGGGAAAGGGAAATGGAAAATGCTGGGTGGAGTCATGGGTTGGTTGCAACTATAAATAGTCAAGGAAGCCAGGCACAGTGGCTCACACCTGCAATCCCAATACATTGGAAGGCCAAGGCAAGATAATTGCTTGAGGCCAGGAATTTGAGACCTGTCTGGCCAACACAGCAAGATCCTGTCTCTATTACAAAAATAAAAAATAAAACATCAAGGAATGCACTGAGGTGACATCTAACTTAACACATGGAGGTGAGAGAACAAGCCACGTGGATATTTAAGGGAAACGCATCAATGAGCAGCAAAGACACCAGCCAAGGAGAGGGTAGTAGAGGATAAGACCTGGACGAGTGGGGCAAATCGTGGAGGGCCCTGCAGGCCATTCTAAGGCCTTTGGCTTTTACTACAAGTGAAATAGGGAGTCACTGGAGGATTGTGAGAACAGTGACACAATCGATTACACATTGAAAGAGTATCTCTTGCTACTTACTGCGTTGAGGAGTGAATGAATTAATGGATAAATGAAAGAACAAACTAATCACATTGGGGTTTCTCTTTTTTTGACTCGAAGTCTCACTCTGCCGCCCAGGCTGGAATGCAGTGGCATGCTCACAGTCACCTGCTGGGCTTATGCTATCCTTCTGCTTCAGCCTTCCAAGAAACTGGAACTACAGGCGAGTGCTACCATGTCCGGCTTATTTGTTGGTTTATTGTAGAGACAAGATCTCACCAAGTTGCCCAGGCTGGTCTTGAACCCCTGAGCTTAGACAATCCTCTCGCCTTGGCCTCTCAAAGTGCTGGGATTATAGGCTTGAGCCACTGCACCCGGCCTGAGGTTTCTTTTTTTAAATAATATTCTGTTTACATGTTGGTTTTCACTTCTAAACTCTTAAGGACACTGACTATCTTATTCAGCACTATGCCACCAGTTTCTTGTAGATGTGGATGGCATCCAATAAGAGCTCACTACAGAATGAACAGACAACAAATGAATCTTGTTCCCAATGAACTGTGCCATGAGTTTCCCCAAAAGGGTCCCTATCCACGATGCTGGTTAAATAGATAAATCTTAGACTACAATGGAGAACTATTTTCCTTTTACCATCTCCTCAGTGTTTGAAGTTTACTTAAACAAGTGGAAGAATTCAAGAGAGTTATTTCCATTTACCTGGCCCTCAGGTTAACCACCTCATCAATTAAGAAAAGCAACAAAGTTTACTGAAAGACCACTCAGGAAACCAGAAATCCAGTTCCCTAATTACCAGGGACCTAATTGCATGGCTTGGACAAGTCACTTCTTTAAACTTCATTTGTTTTTTCATCTGTTAAATGGCATGGTTGAGCTATACAAAGGGTCTTTCCGCTCTCAAATTCTAGTCCAACCACATGTAGGGAGGAAAGAGAGGTTATGACTGGAAGAAGCTTATCCTGGAGCCCATTTAAAGGGTTTTGTATGTTTCGGTTTCATAATTTTCCCCCCAAAGGCCAGAAGAACTCCACCGCATGTTTTACCTGAACCCCTACGCTGCAATAGTTCAGATTTTGAAGTATAGAGGCACAAGAAATCCCTTTTTCTGACAAAGAATACAGTAATAGCTTTAAGAAGTTGCCAGCAAACTCTCTTCAAAGGTTATACCACATTGACTGATTTGAATGGGCATCATTACCACCTATTTTTTTGTTTGTTTGTTTGTCGCCCAGACTGGAGTGCAGTGGCCGCTCCCAGCCACCACAGCCTCGACCTGCTGGGCTCCGGCGATCCTTCCGCCTCAGCCTTCCGAGTAGCCGGAATTACTGGTGCACGCTACCACGCCCGGCTGATTTTTTGATTTATTGTAGAGATGAGGTCTCGCTGCCCAGGCGGGTCTCGAACCCACGGGCTCAGGCAATCCACTCACCTCAGCCTCCCAAAGGCACGGGATTACAGGCTGAGCCACCAAGCCCAGCTACCACCTATTTTTTTAACACTATTTGGTAAACAATAGTTATCTTCAGAGTATCATCAGAAAGAAAACTAATATTACCAGAAAATGAAAAAATGACTATAAAAATACACAATGGGTTACCACATCTAGAATTCCAGATTGTTACTAGCCTGCTTAGAGACGAGCTATGGAATGACTTTAGGAGAGTCAGGTGCCTGTGACTCTATTTCCTCTGCAGTGAAGCAGCCATAACATACGTCCTATTTATCCATTTAACAGGGATGTTGCTGTAAAGACAGAATATTTACAGAAAGCCAAAAAGCACTTTACAAATCCAAGATGCAATATTACTGACTTTTCCTATTCAACTACATCATTTTGGAAGGAAAATAAATAAGCTGTCAACTATCAAACTCATTCATTCAACACCTAATAAATAAAAGATGGCAATGAGATCATCTAAACTAGCAGATAATCCTCAAAACTATTTTTATGTAACTTTGAAGGGTGCTTTGTACTTTCATTTGAATAAAGCTTTCATACTCTCAATAAATGATAATTGCTATTATTGTTATTAACAAAACTGCATTAACTTTGTCAGGTATTTCTTTATAACCCTCTAGATTACCTTTTTTAAAAATAATCTTCACTGTGGGTCAAACATGAGGATAATGCAACAGGATTGGCTTCATTCTATTATGATATTACAGTTAGGGTGGGAATGCTTCACAAAATACAATTTAAGTAGAATAGTTAATTATCTGGATTTCAGAAATGTGATTATTTATTTAAAAAGCAGGTCTGACGTATGGCACATATAAGCCTGTAGTCCCAGATACTATGGATGCTTGAGCCCAGGAATTTAAGACTATCTAGTCCACTATAAGGGCACTTGTGAATAACCACTGCACTCAAGCCTGGGCAACTTAGTGAGACCCCATATCTTTAAAAAAAAGGTACTTTTGTCATTCACAAAACTGTAAGGTAGATTCGATTATTATCCATGTTCTATAATTCAGTATACTGAAGCACAGAATTGCCCAAGGACACACAACTAATGAGACCTGGAGTCAGGATAAAAGTCAGGTAGCCTAGCTCCAGAATCCTACTTTAAACCATTACAATATGTTGTCTCATATTTCCAGTTTAAGTTCACTTCATCTCAATCTTGTTAAAGTACTTCTTGCACTAGCCTAGGTATGGGTATAAACAAACTTATCTGTTCAATCAACAAGCATAAATACTACTACATGCTGAGAGTCAGAAGTATAAAGTGCTAAGTCATATTCTCTATCCCTAAGATGCCTACAGTCAAGCAGGGGAGAAAAGACAAGTACAAAAAGTGTCACGATATAGTCCCAGCACTCTGGGAGGCCAAGGTAGGAGAACTGCTTGAGCCCAGGAGTACAAACCAGCCTGGGCAACATAGTGAGATCTTGTCTCTACAAAAAAACTTAAAAATTAGCTAGGCATGGTAGCATATGCCTGTAGTCCCAGCTACTAGGGAGACTGGGGAAGAAGGATCCCCTGAGCCCAGGAGATGGAGGTTGCCATGAGACATAATAACCATGCCACTGCACTCCAGCCTGGGCAACAAGTGAGACACAACTCAAAAAAAGTTAATTAATTAAATAATAGACTAAAAAATAAGAATGAGAGCAATGCTAGAGAATCCTATGACAATGTACTATAGAGTCACAGAGAAAAAATATCTAAATGAAACTAGATACTCAGACAAAAAGATGATTAAGGTCAAGATCATGGAAGTGGTCACTTCCAACTTAATCACCTTAAGAATAGTTGTTGTTTTTTTTTTTAATTTAAAGGGCTGACAATTAAATAATCTATAATGCTGGCTCCTTGATTAGAAATGGTTAATACCAAAAACATCAGGCCACGTGTAAGTTTTTGCAGAAGCAGAAAGAATAACCATCCTTTGTAGTGGGAGAAGTCAAGGGAATGGCAGAGGCTGAGGAAGAGTATACAGGATTGGTTGTGAGCAATCATCAGACTATCTGGGTTCAATTCCCAGACTGAGCCATGCACCCACAGTGGGACTCTAGGAAATGAACTTCTGTGTCTCCATTTCCTCATCTGTAAATGGGAATAAGTCTAGTGGCTACCTTATAAGACTACTGTGAGGACTGAATGAATTACTACATGTTATGTGCTTATAATAGTGCCTGACCCATGATAAGCACTACACAAATTTTACTACTATTATTATTGCTATCATTCCCTGGTCGAAGATGAATCCTCAAAGATGTGAAGTTGAAGGGTTGGAAGAGGGGCAAAAGGTAACAATGAAGGTAGAAGAGACAGTATTAGACAAGGCACTGAAGCAAGAAATGGCAGAACATGTATTTAGTAAACAAAACCATATGCAGTTCAAAGTTGCTGACTAGCATTTCACAGAATGCTCTGGCAGTTGTATAGAAGATTAATTTGATGGACAAGACAGAAGACTAGTTCTGAAGCTGTGACTACAGCCCAGGGAAGAAATGATTACATCTGAAGTAAGGCAGTAAAAGACCATTCTATGAATTCAAGAAATATTCAAGAAATACTTATAAGATAAAAATTGGTAGAACCTGGATGTGGAAGACGAAAGAAAAGGAGAAAGGTTATGGCTTGCATGATTGTGTCAACAAATGAAACAGTGAGCTCAAAAGCAAGAACAGCATAAGCATGTAGCAGGGAGATGAGTTATGTTTCAGACACAATGAGCTTCAGGTGTCTATGATTACCTAACTAGAGAGTCATCAGAACACAAGCCGATAGCCCAGAAGGAGGATCCTAGCAAATGTGGGAGACATCAACATAGAAGAAACAGATGATTCCATGGATGTGAATTCTACCCAGGGAAAATATGTAAGGAAAAAAGGATAGTAACTTAGGCACAAAAACCAAGGAACAGCAAAAGTTAACACATGAGCAGAGGAAAACAAACACAAGCTGGAAGACAAATGCTAATCTTTGCCTAGATCCTTAAGTTAGTTATCCATGCTGTATAAATTCATGAACTTCATTTTTTTTTTTTTTTTTGAGTTGGAGTCTCACTCTGTCGCCCAGATTGGAGTGCAGTGGCCACTCCTGGCCACCGCAGCCTCGACCTGCTGGGCTCCGGCGATCCTTCTGCCTCAGCCTTCCAAGTAGCTGGAACTACAGGCGCGCACTACCACGCCCGGCTAATTTTTTTATTTATTGTAGAGACGAGGTCTCGCCAAGTTGCCCGGGCGGGTCTCGAGCCCGCGGGCTCATGCAATCCACTCACCTCGGCCTCCCAAGGCATGGGATTACAGGCTAAGCCACCGAGCCCAGCTAATTCATGAACTTCTAAGCATTTACTTTCTTTACTCGTTTTCCATCTCCTCCCATTTCCCAGTAAGAAGTTCTAACACTATATTGTAAAGTCCTTGAGAGGAAAGGACTATGAGCCTTACTGAATTTCCTACCACTAATGGCCAATATATAAGGCCCAGTCCAACATGCCCATAAAACGAGCCTGGTTGAACAGAGAAAAATGGAAAACTTCCCATCCATTAAGACAAAAAGTCCATGTAACTCCTAGAGCCCAGGGTTGCTTCCAGTCCAGACCAGAGCAATGCAGATTCTGATGAGAGCAGAAGCAGAAATGAGGCCAACCTTATATACTGCTGGTGGGAATGTCAAATAATGCAACTGCTTTGGAAAACAATTTGTCCCTTCTTCAAAATGTTAAACATAGAATTATCATATAACCCAGCAGGTCCACTCCTAGGAATATACCCACGAGAACTGAAAACATATGTTCACACAAAAATTCATGTATGAATGTTCATAGTAGCATTATTCAAGATAGCCAAATTGTGGAAATAACCCAAATGTCTATCAAATGATGAACAGATAAACAAAACATGGTATAAACCTACATTGAAATATCATGTGGCAATAAAAAAGAATGAAGTACTAATCTATGCTACGACATAGAAGAACCTGAAAAACATTACACTAGGTGACAAAAATGCTTTTGGGAATTAGATAATGGTCAGCTTTGTCAATATACTAAAAGGCATCAAATTGTATACTTTTTTTTTGAGACAGCAATTTACTCTGTTGCCCAGGCTGAAGTAGAGTGGCACAATCCCAGCTCACTGCAACCTCAACCTCCTGGGCTCAGGTGATCATCTCACTTCAGTTTCCCAAATAGCTGGGATCACAGGCACACACCACCACACTCAGCTAATTTTGCGTGTGTGTGTGTGTGTGTGTGTGTGTGTGTGTGTGTGTGGACAAGGTCTCATTATGTTGCCTAAGCCGGAAATTGTACACCTTAAAAGACTGAATAATAGTATGTAAATTATATATGAGTTTTCTTTTAAAAGAGGAGGTAGAAACACAGGAAATCTAGAAACACAGGAAAGCTAGAATCCATGCTGCATTCTAAAATTCCTCTAGTTGATTCCAACACAAAGATACCAACAAAGTAAGCAGAATTGGCAACAGTAACCACAAATTTTGTTTTTTTTTTTTTGAGTTGGAGTCTCACTCTATCACCCAGGCTGGAGTGCAGTGGCACACTCACGGTCACCCCAGAGTCGACCTGCTAGGCTCCGGCAGACCCAAGTGCAGTGGCACGCTCACAGCCACCCCAGTGTCGACCTGCTGGGCTCCAGCAATCCTTCTGCCTCACCTTCCAAGTACCCGGAACTACAGATGTGCTACCACGCCCGGAGAATTTTTTACTTATTATAAAGATGAGGTCTCACCAAGTTGCCTGGGTTGGCCTCAAACCTGTGAGCTCAGGCAATCCACTCGCCTCGGCCTCCCAAAGTGCTGGGCTTGCAGGCCAGCCACAAAAGTTTTTAAGCAATTTGTAATATAAGCCAATTACACCAAATTGATGTCAAACTCATGCAAAAATGGGAGTTTCCCCAGGAAAAAAGAGAACTGCCATATACGTTAGTAACCTGTGTAAAGGTAGCTAATCTACATCTCTTGCTGAGGAAGAGTAATCCTAGTACCAGAAACCCCAGCTGAAGTTCTTACTTTGCTGAAACAAATCCCCATGCGCTGGAGCAGCTTTTCTTACCAGAACACCCAGCAATGTTCTAATCCACACCAGGGCTTGGGCATGAGAAGCCCTGGCTCAGCAGCCTACTACTGATCTCCCCGTACCTGCTGAGAAAGTCTCTTCACTTTGGAATAAACAAACTGAAGGGCATAAAACCAGAAAGGCAACACAGAAAACACAAAGGCTTTGCTCCCAATCCCATCACCTAGTAACTGAGAAAACTGAGAAGGTCAAAGTTTCTCTCAGCCTCAGTTCTTCATTATCTCATTACAGCACAAAGCTGACACTCAAATGTTAGTATCCTTCCCAATTTATGCAAAAGAAAGCTAGTTGCTGGTACTATATATTTTGGAGTCAAATTGGAAAATCAGACTCATGGACCCCTTATATATGACATACTCAAACACATATTCTCAAACTTAAATAAAATTAGAAAACAGAATATCCAGATCAGGATCCTTGACTCTTTTCTTTCTATGAAGCCTAGAGTCATTCAATTACCAGTGTTGACATCCTAACTCTTCTCTCTCTAGATTTCATCTACTTCTTTCTCTCAATAACCTACTTCAAGCCACCATCTCTCAAACTAGGTTGATATTATTGTTTCCTAACTTGTTTTTAATATCGCTCAATGACTTCCCAAACTCCTCAATATGATTGAGCCTTGTCTACCTCTACGGCCCCATCCCCCACCATCCCCTTAGTATTTCTACTCCAGTCATACTGAACTCTGTTTTCTTCAAGACTTGAACAAATACTTCTCCCTGGAAATTTTCTCTGTCCCACTACCTGGCTTAGACATCCCTTTCTCCTTCATCCTTCTGATCCCAAGTGAGACATGACCTGCCCCAGGAAGAGCTGACTTTATTAAGTCACAGTAGGTACCCAACCATACTCACCCTGACTCTCAGTAGTTCTCGAACCAGGGCCTACTTCTCCATCTAGGCCATTCTTTCCCTTACTAGAATACAAGTGCCATGAAAGCAAGAGCTGTGTCTGCAGTATTCTTTGCTCAATTCCCACTAGGCATATGCCTAGTGCCTAACATGGATTCAACGAATACTGACTGAATGAAAGAATGACTACAATTAAGAAAAAGCTAAATTAACTGACTGGAAGATTTTGCATATTTTTTTAACATAAAAATATCTTTAAATGTTTTTAAATTTTAAAGAAAATTACAGTTATAAAACAGAAATGCAATTCTTTGTAACTGTGGGGGGGAAAAGAACATATACATAAAAAAAGTACACATATGCACTTTTTACAACTTTAACACTAACATCAAATACAATCAAAACAAGCTAAATGCTGGGCTCGGTGGCTCAGCCTGTAATCCTGCGCCTTTGGGAGGCTGAGGTGAATGGATTGCCTGGGCCCGCAGGTTTGAGACCCGCCTGGGCAGCGAGACCTCATCTCTAGAGTAAATCAAAAAATCAGCCGGGCGTGGTAGCGCATGCCTGTAATTCCGGCTACTTGGAAGGCTGAGGTGGAAGGATCGCCGGAGCCCAGCAGGTCGAGGCTGCGGTGGCCTGGAGCGGCCACTGCAGTCTAGTCTGGGCGACCCAGTGAGACTCCAACTCAAAAAAAAAAAAGCTAAACTACTACCTCAATAGGAATGGTGCTCCTAACATTGTTCTGAAACTCTTAATTTCATTAACTGAAAAGGGCAGAAAAGGTATGTATAATGCAAATTACAAACGTTATAGTCTAATAGATGGAAGTCATTTTCCCCTGCCCCTCCCCACCCAAAAGAATGTTAAACACACTTGATAGAAACTTTGCTTACTCCAAATAGCTCACCAAGTAAAGGTTAATGTGAAATACTTCAAATTTCATAACCACTCAGCACTACAAAGACTGTGGGAAGAGAACGTTCCAAGCACAGACTACTGAACAGAAGGTACAAATGAAATAAATCCTGATGCACAACTATCTAAGGACAGCTAAACTGAAGACTGATGTATTTGTCCTGAAGTAATTAACCAAATTTGTTTCTTAAATATATTCAAAACATTTAACATATTCTTATAAGTACCTAGTATAAATGATAGAGGTTTGTCATTAAAGATAACTAAAATAATTTCCTACTAAATTTCTTAAGTTGTATAAAAAATAAAATAAATCCCTTTACCTAGTTAAGGACACATATCTGTCACATTTTAGACTCAGTTTTTGTATTTTAGATTTTTTTTTACACCAACAATGTGAATTCTTATTGTGTTTGTCGCCTGTGCTAACAAGATAAGTTATACTAATTGGGTGGGAATTTTTATTTTAATTTTGAGGTTGTTGCCATCCTTTTAATTCTGTTTGTATTTTAACTCAGCAACTTTAATCCAGTGATCAAAGCTTCATTAGCTTATAAACAGTTTCTCAGGTAAACTGAATTGCCCCACACCAGGATCTTAAACAAACAAGTAAAAAACAGGCAGAGATTATAAATTAGGGCAGACAAATCTGTATCTAGCCCCACGTTGGGAAAGAGCATTCTATCAATATAGTGAAATGCTAATCTCCTAATTAACAACCTAATTAGGTAATTATGGCTTTGCAGAGGGATGCCGAAATGAAATATGACAACATGGTCACCTCTTTATATGGCACCTGTGGGCCTTTTCAGCTGTCATTGCAAAGAGTGCAATATCAATTTGAACAGATGACAAAGTGCTGTCATTTTTCATTCTGATAATATACAGAATGCTTTGGACAGAAGTAGTTTACAAAAGAAACAACCTGCCTTATATTTTCCTAATTTAAATATGCTCAAATACTTTGTTAAATAGTTTACATGTTTTAATATTATATATAGGAGAACTACCATGCACATTTGGGGAAAAAAAACCTAACTGGCTATCATGCTTAATTGTATGTGCTGAAATTATTTCAATTATGAAGTATATGATAATTAGAAAAGAATAAAGGGCAATAATGCATTATGACATTTTAATAGTCATACTTTTACTACTGTTACCAGAAAAATTAAAATCCAAATAACTTTGATCTTCAACTTTTTTCTTACAAAATAAAAAAGTAAGATAGATATCCACCTTTGTCAAAATAAATTAAACCAGAGACCAGGCCTGAGGAATCCCTGAGGAGTCAAAACCAGTTAGGCCTCATAGATCTTAACCTTGCTTGATTTGCAAACCTAAGCTCAACATAACTTGATCTATTTCTTATAAATGCATATATGAAAAAAAAAAAACCTCAGAACTTAAGATTAGTCAGTCAGAAGCAGCCAACAAACTATAATTATATAACTAGGGAATTTCCAATGGGACAGATTAAGTAAGGCAACTGTATAACTGTAACCAACTGAATATTTTCCTTGCTTTACTTTCCCATTCCTCCTATAAAACCCTCACCCCCTTGTGTTCCCTCAGTGGAGCCTATGAACCAGTTCTGGTTTGAAACTGCCCAATTCATGTATCTCTGTTTGCTCAAATAGACTTTAAAATGTTATCATGCTTCAGTTTACCTTTGTAATACACTTATATAATTTTCCATACCAAAAAAGCACTTCCCAATATATAAACATTCAACTCACATACAAGCTCTATCTGCCAATCTCAACTCCACAGACACAGGAGGGACTCCCTCTGAAGTAAACACAAAGCTGCCACTGACCTACTTACTGTACCACTGACCACTGAAGAGGTGATGGTAGCACTGGGACACTGATACCACCAATATGAACACAACTCTTCTTCCAGAATATTGGATTTTGGGGGAGAATAGAAAGACTGACCTGGAAATCTTAACATTTATGTCAGGATATATGAAATCAAGTTCTAAATGTAAAATAACTAAGGTAAAAACTAACTTGAAGATACAGTTCATTTATAATATCAGAATCACCTGCATTAGTGAAAACTCTATTGGTTGAAATGATGATCACTGATCTACTCATATTTGTCAATTCCAATTTTATTTTATTTTAATTTTTTTTTTAGTTGGAGTCTCACTCTATTGCCTAGGCTGGAGTGCAGTGGCACATTCACCTCCACTACAGCCTCGTCCTGCTGGGCTCAGGTGATCCTTCCACCTTAGCCTTCCAAGTAGCTGGAACTGCAGGCACGCACTACCATGTCCAGTTAATTTTTTGATTTATTATAGAGATGAGATCTCGCAAGTTGCCCAGGCTGGTCTCGAACCCATGGGCTCAGACAATCCTCTCACCTCGGCCTCCCAAAGTGCTGGGATTATAGGTGTGAGCCACCATACCCGGTCATCAATTCCAATTTTAAACTAAAATTTTAATTAGAAAATAATTTGTTTATCAGAAAATACTTAAAGCACAGAAAAGTACTTAAAGACCTAAAACCTCACCACCTATATGTTTTTCTTTGCATATATTTGACATAATTGGGATTAAACTTTATATAGAGCCATGTCCTTTCTCACTTAATATTATATGATGAGCATAATTAACACATCACTAAAATTATTCTAAAATGAATGTTTTACTTTTTTTTTTTATCTTTTGAGTCTGAGTCTCACTCTGTCACCCAGGTTGGAGTGCAGTGGCATGCTCAAGACTACCACAGCCTCGACTTGATGGACTCAGGCCATCCTCCCACTTCAACCTTCCAAGTAGCTGGAACTACAGGCAAGTGCCACCATGCTAGACTTGCTTTTCTTATTTATTGTAGAGATGAGGTCTCACTAAGTTGCCCAGGCTGGTCTCAAACCCCTCGTTTCAGGTAATCCTTTTGCCTCTGCCTCCCAAAGTGCTGGGATTACAGGCGTGAACCACCAAGTCCAGCTAAAATGACTGTATTTTAATAATATTTCCATTCTATGAATTTTCCATTTCTCTAGTCTCTATTTTTGCTATTATAAATACTGATGCAGTGAGCATCTTTGAATATGAATATTTTTCAACATCTCTATTTCTTTAATAAATGTTCCTAAAAATGTAGTTACAAACTCAACACACATGAAGAACTATTTTTTAAAGGTTGTGATAAATACTGCTAAAGTACTTTCCAAAAAAAGGTTTACTAATTTATATTCCTACTAAAAATGCATCAGTGACCATCTCACCACCAGCCTTTGCTAGCAATGAGTATTAGGATTTTTATTAAATACTTAAACTTGGTATCATAAGGTTATACCTATAACCAACACTCTCACACTATAATAAATAACAACGTTCTATAAACATTTGTTTTAATGAATTAGGTGAAGGGTCCTAGTTGTTGATAGACAAGGCAAAGTCCAGTTCCAATATGCAAATCTAGAGCAGTGTGGAATAACAGCAAACACACCGTTTCAGTGCTTTGGAGTGCTTTGAGTCAAAAAACAAAGGTCAAGTCCTAGCTTTGCCATTATTGGTAGTTCTAGACTTGTAATCACTTTATTTCTCTAAGCTTCAGTTTCAGCACTTTAAATGGAGGCAAGGACAACACAATATCCCTTTCTTTTATAACTTCAAAGGGTAGTCAGAGGCACAAAACAGGTAGTATAAGCAATTGGAAGTGTTTCTGGTTACCTTGCAGATCAATTCATCTATAATAGCTTAAAAATAGCATCATGAGGCCGGGCTCAGTGACTCAGCCTGTAATCCCAGCACTTTGGGAGGTTGAGGCGAGTGGATTGCCTGAGCCCGCAGGTTAGAGACCCACCCGGGCAACTTGGCGAGACCTCATCTCTACAATAAATCAAAAACTAGCCGGGCGTAGTAGCGCCCGCCTGTAGTTCTGGCTACTTGGAAGGCTGAGGCGGAAGGATCGCTGGAGCCCAGAAGGTTGAGGCTGCGGTGGCCAGGAGCATGCCACTGCACTCCAGTCTGGGCGACAGAGTGAGACTCCAACTCAAAAAAAAATAAAAATATAGCATCATGAAACCTTTTTCTCAATAGTGCACAGCAGGTAGGTGCACTAAATAACTCATAATATACAACCAGAAATTAACAAGATAAATTTGATGATCCAGACATGAAAATGAGTCTTACTCCTTCACAGCCACTCCATAGAATCACTGCTTGTTACATTATACTAACATCCTGATTGTTTTATGCCCTGAATGCTGGTGCAGGTAGTTTCCTGTATTTGAAATGTTTGGGACCAGAATTGTTTCAGATTTCAGATTTTCAGCATTTTGGAATATTTGGATATATATCATGAGATTTCTTGAAGATAAGACACAAGTCTAAACATGAATTCGTATATGTTTCACATAAGTTTATATATATAGCCTGAAGGTAATTTAATAAAGTACTTTAGATAATTTTCTATATGAAACAAAGTTTTAACGGTGTTTTGACTGTGACCTGTCACATGCGGTCGGTCAGGTGTGGAATTCTCCACTTACAGCATCATGCCAGTGCTCAAAAAGTTTTGAATTTAAAAGCATTTTTATTCTGAAGTTTTGGATTAGGGATGCACAACCTGTGTCTCTCCAGAAGCATCACGGTATTTCATAGATACTTTACATACAAAAAATGGTTCATTTAGTCCTCACTAGTACTGTATGAGATTGTCATTACTGTCCCCATTTTGCAAACTGCCCAGGTCACAGAGCTAATAATTGACACAGCCAAGATGCAAATCCAAGTGGGTATGACTCCAAAGTCCCACCTCACTCTGCTTCAAGATTCAAGTCTACACCTCATTTCCTTATTGGTCTCCTTTATGTCAGTAACTAAAGTTAAGATTAAATATTTACTTCATTTTCAAAAGAAAATCATTCCTTCAAACAGTTTTCTACCAAGTTCTCTGTTGAAACAGCACATATTTATAATATAGTACCTTAAAATGAGTCCATAGGGAACTAAAAAATGCTATTTTTTGAAGTTGTACACATTCCATCCACTTTGCATCAATAATAAAAGCATATTCATAAAAGTATACTCAAGTATAAGATATTATGAATCTAACATTACATATATTTAGAGGTAAATGTGATATAATATTCCATTTATTTCACAGGCAATTACTATAACTTACTTCCAATAGTTATTCGAAACCTTCTTGCTCTTTCCAGAATTTCAGGTTTGTTTTTTAAGTGGTTTCTCCCATTTTTCTCACTTTCAACTATGTAAAACTGTTTTCTACTTTCAGTCCAAATTTTGTGTTTTCTATATCAAATCTATTTCCCCAATATATCTTGACTGTTGCCAACTAGAGTTAATAAATTTTGAATGACTGTTCAGGATTTATTCTTTTTATTTTTGTATTCTATGTTATTTCCTTATACAATTGCATATGAATAAAAACCAGTATCTAGAAGACCAATATTTCTTCAATTTTCACCATATGGAAGCTGGGTGTTAAAATAAAAATAAATTAAATTCTTGGGCCGGGAAGTCCCTGACCATAATTCTCTCACTATGCTGGGTATCTCTATGCCCTTCTTTCAATCTTGTGCATATACAGCCAACAGGCACTATATGCATTTGGGGAGTGCCTGACCCATCAAGGTCCTTTCCCAGAGGAAGTAACAAATACAGACCTGAAGGAATAGCTGAGCAGTGGCTCCTGAACTGCCAGCAAGAAAGGAGAAGCAGCATTTTAGATTTAAGCAATCCTCCACTGGAGTCAGTCAATAATCAGTTGTGTGACTTTAAGCATATCAACTAGAAATCAGAAAGCTTGGAATCCTGAAGGGACCTCAGCAAGACTTAAATCTCACTCATCAATATTATCCAAAAGAGAAAAAAGATCCAAAGATTTACAAGCAACGTGACCAAAATCCAAAGGCTGTTAGTGCCATAGGTATAGGTGTATGCAGGATTCACTCTTACTCAAGTGCACCTTCTGTTAAACTGTGATGCACTGGGTGCCAATTTCTTCATCTCAAGAAGTGATGATTACCACCCTTATAATACCACCTATCTCACAGGACTATGAAGATTAAAGGAAATAAAGTATACAAAGGCATTTAACAAAATTTACAACACCACTTCATGCTACGTGGAGAGGATCAAAAGAGACAAGAGATCTGGTAGCATTTAAAGTGCTAAGAGTGCAAGACAGAAGTAGTAAAAGGTCATCTTGCCATCCAAATCTCATGTCTCCTGAAATTTAGCCTGATTATATAATAAAAGCAATCAACCTGCCACTCTCTGAAAGATAACAAGCTACACCACCTCCTCAAGCTGGATATTCACTAGGAGATTTCTGATCAATAATCACTACATTGTGTTGTGCTTCCTACTTTGAACAATGGGTACTAAAATTTCAGCAGCCAGGTATATCAGAGTTCGCAATCAAGCAGCCTAGAATTGCACAAAGCCCAAAAATGTGTTCTGTTCTGCATGATAATTTTTTAGATGGCAAATTTTTTAACTAAATACATTAAGACCCAGATTTTCAGCACCTTTTCAAAAAACTCAGAAGATCCAGGGACACTGGGCCTACTTCCTTACATGGCAACAAGCAACTGGAGCTGAGCAGCAACTGCCCCCTTTAGACTGGGCATGTGCTCTCTCCAGTTCACCAAAGTCCACCTACTTATTGCCATACATGTGGGCATTGGCCTTGCAGACTCCTGAAGTAGATGCTCAAAAGAGAACTGAGTTATGGCCATTTTTTTCTGGCTCTGTTGCTTATTAGCTGTGTGACTCTTGGGTAACATACGTAACCACTAAGCTTCTTTTAAACTTAACACAAGTGAAAATATGTTCACCTCTGAGTCAAAACTTCTCAAAAACTTCAAACTCAAAGTCAAGGCACCTCTTGTGAGGAAAAAAATAATGTAACAAAATTTCTTGTCATATAATAATTTGATATCTATAGCTGTATCCTCATCAATAAGGCCTATATGTCAGAGTAACAGATTGTTAGCAAATGACCTTGGCCTGAAATATATAAATCCACTGAACTGCAAAAGTTTCTGAAGTCTTCAGGTATGAGTCAACAAGCAAACCAAGTCCCTCACCAAAAATAAATATATTTAAAATGACAGGTTAGGCTTTGAGTTCCTTTGGTGCAGAAGCCACTTCCATTCCTCACTATCCCTTTTTCCTAGCACAGGGACCAGTACACTGAAGCTACAGCTCACAGGCTAGTTCCTCTCTAAGCCTCTCCAAAGGGTTCTCATCCACATGGCAAAGTCATGCAACAGGGTGCAGTACCAAACAG
This sequence comes from Carlito syrichta, assembly GCF_000164805.1. Taxonomy (NCBI): domain Eukaryota; kingdom Metazoa; phylum Chordata; class Mammalia; order Primates; family Tarsiidae; genus Carlito; species Carlito syrichta. Next base: position 273,755 of record NW_007019593.1, read on the forward strand.
TGGAGATCCCAGAATTAACAGAAAACCCCTCCAGCTCACAGATCCACCAGAAGTATAAATCAAGGAAGTTATTTAAGCTCTCTATATCCCAGTTTCCTCATCTGTAAAATCAGGATGCTAGCAACACCTTCCCACACCTGGGGAAAAAAATGAGATAAAGCATTTAACACAATGCTGGCACAGAGTGAGTACTCATTTGCTACCCTCATCAGTGTTCTCTTCCTTGTGCTCTATGGTACCCTATAAGGACGTCTACCTTAGTAACCACAGTACTCTACTACAGGTCATCTACACACACGTCTCTCCCACCAGAATGTCAGCAACCTCAAGGTAGGAATTCATTTTTAATCCTCTTTGTACTCCCATGGTCTAACATTTTGCCTGGCATTGCTGAATCACAGATCCTCAAAGTATTTATTATCTGGAAAAATTATAAGCAGAAACTGGAATTTATTTATTTATTTATTTTTGAAAGCAGGATTTACTGAGAGGACAGAAAAGCTCCCACAGTGGGAGAGGACCTGGGGGGGGGGGTTGCCCAAAACTGGAATTTACCTCTCTTGCCTGCCACTCAAGCTTGACTCTGACTCCTACTGTACCTCCAACTTTAACTCCCAGTACTCTGTTAAAAGAAACAATGGTTTTCTCTACTTAGGTTGTAAACTCATTCACTACGCTAAAACCATGCCACAGCATCATACCTTGGTATATTACAGCTCATTTCTGGGAATCTTACCATGTTCTAGGCCCTTTATCAGCATTAGTTCATTAAAAATTTACAACACTACATGTGGTCAATATTATCCCCCATCCCAAATCCTGGTTGAGGAAAATGATGCTTAGAGTTATATGCCAGAAGTCACATAATCAGTAAGAGGCAGGACCAGGAACTGAATCCAGAGTGTATGCTTATTTTCTACAGACTGTCCTCTCTATTCATATGCAAAGTTGAGCTGACCCATTTGCCATCTCCTTTCCTTGGAAAAACATGGTCTTCTCTACATGTAATGGATTTCTGTACTATTCTTTTTTGTTTGCTTTTTGTTTTTGTTTTGTTTTTGAGTTGGAGTTTCACTCCGTCGCCCAGACTGGAGTGCAGTGGCCACTCCCGGTCACCGCAGCCTCGACCCACTGGGTTCTGGAGATCCTTCCACCTCAGCCTTCCGAGTAGCCGGAATTACAGGCGCATGCTACCAGGCCCGGCTGATTTTTGATTTACTGTAGAGATGAGGTCTTGCTGCCCAGGCGGGTCTCGAACCCACGGGCTCAGGCAATCCACTCACTTCAGCCTCCCAAAGGTGCGGGATTACAGGCTGAGCCACCAAGTCTGGCTGCTTGTTTGTTTTTTGAGTTGGAGTCTTACTCCATTGCCCAGGCAGTGCAGTGGTATGCTCACAGCGTCAACCTGCTGGGCTCCGGCAAACCTTCTGCCTCAGTCTTCCAAGTAACCAGAACTACAGACGCACACTACCATGTCTGGATAATTTTTTACTTATTGTAGAGACGAGGTCTCGTCAAGTTGCACAGGTTGGTCTCAAATCTGCAGGCTCAGGCAATCCACTCACCTCGATCTCCCCAAAGTGCTGAGATTACAGGCTGTGCCACTGAGCCCAGCCACCATTTATTTTAATTGTCATGTTTTTTTCTCTCAAATACTTGTTTCAATATGTACTTGCATAAACAGAGCTCTGGTGCGAAAAAGCAGGCAAGACACAACAGAAAGAACAGAGACTTAGGCAACAGACGGACCTGGGTATGAATCCTGGCTCTGTCTCATACCAGCTGTGTAATTTATTCTGAGTCTTCCTAAATTGAGGCTAAGATGATGAAACAAGAGAAATTCATATAGAATACGCTCCACATAGTAAATACTCAATAAAGTTTAGTTTACCTCACATTTAAAGCATTACCTGGCCATATCCCACCCCTCAAAAGTTAATGATCCATCTCCCGTCTGTACTACCACTGTACCACAAAAAGAACCCTCACACAGCATACTTATCACCCTATGTTAGAATTATTAATATCCTTATGTCTTTCACTAAATAGAGCTCCTTGCGGGCAAGGACTGAATCTTATTTATCTCTACACTGCTTAACATGGTACCTGGTACATATCCATACTCAGTAAATGTTTGCTAAATGAAATAAATGCCAGTGTAATAAGCATTTGAAGGATTCTAGAGAAGCAAGAAATCACTTCCAGCTGGGGTTGTTCCAAATTGGTAGGGGGAAGCCAACTTCAGCTGGGCCATGGGTAGCATCTCAATAGTTAAAGAGAAAACCTTCTCGGAGGGTAGAAAGAATGTCCTACAAAAAAACAATGGATGTAGAAAAGAACAAAAGTAGTTTGAGATTCTAGTATCTAGAGTATTAGATCAAGACTGGGTACTTAAGGAAGGCGACCGTACAAGCTTAACGGAAAAGGTAGCCAGGAGCCAGATCACGAGGTGGAGAGGAATGTAAGTGCAGTCTGACGCACATGAGTTGAAAGTGGGTATGAGCACAGCTGAACAGGAAAGGAGCTACCAGTATGCCCTAAAGGCCCCAGAGATCTTGCAAGTGTGGAAACCGAAAAACATGAAAACAACTATTGCTTCATTAAGAATTCTTTCAGTGTTTACTGAGCACCTTGTGTAGGTTCATAGTGTATGAGGAATAAAACACAGTGCCTCCTTTTCTGCCCTGGTGGATTTTAACGTTAGGGGTATACTCCTTCTGTTTGTCAAAACAAAATGAGAATGCTGACTTTTTAAACTGATGTGTCTCACATTTATCTCTGCATTGCCTTATTTATCTCTACATTTAACTGTTCACAACTGGAAAAGTTTGAACTTGGCTGATTTTAATTTATAACATGGTGCTTTGCACAGTGCCAGGTACTGTGGTGGGCTTCAAAAATAACTTGAGTTCATTCAGAATGAACTTTCAACCAATTTGAGCGAATGTTTTGGGTCTCTAACTAAAGTGATGCTCTTGTTTAAACGACAACCTTTTTTTCAGCCTTAAACAGATCTCTCATAAACAAAATACTGAATCAAAGTTTCAGCAGCACTCTAGGTGGAAAAAGTCTGCCAAACTGTTTACCCCTTAGAGGAGATGGGGTAGGGGGCGGGAGGAAGAAGCCCCAGGAAACAGGGACCACACAGGCAATGCTGGACAAATTTGATTTGCACATTATGAAGACCAGGGCACCGACATTTGCACATTACGAAGGCCTGGGCACCCTACGAGTGCAGGGCCAGAAACTGCCGAAGCCAACTGCACACAATCCCACCCCAACACGACCAGGTTCGCTAGCTTCTCCTCCCCTAATCACTCCCGGCTGTCAGACTCATGACAGCCTACAGTTCTGGAAAGGGCTAGGAAACGGATGCTCCTGGGCCGCCCGAGCAAGGGCCTGGTAGGCGGCCCGCGGGTCAGCGCCGAGACCCATGGAGTGAGGGGGCCGTAAGGCCCCGAGGGCGGGCGAGTTGGTGGGCTGACAGATGAGCAAGGGCGCTCAGCGGCTGGGGCAACCTTTACCTGAAGCTGCTCCCACACTACGGGCCAGGTCGGCCCCGAAACACGCTCCTGAGGGGAGGGCCCGGCTCCCTCACGCCTCCCGGCCCCTGTCCCGAGTTCTGCACTCTCAGGATCCACCGGGACCGGCGCTCCTCCTGGCCCGCTCAGCTGCCGTTTCCCAGGCTCGCCCTCATGCCCCTGCCGCTCGCCGCCGCCGGCCGGCAAAGCAGCAGCCCTGTTGCCCCGAGCCGTACCACGACCCGGAACCACACCCCGGCGCTCCGGAAGTCCCCGACCGGGAAGCAGCCTCTGGCTGGGGACGCAGTGCGCAAGCCCCAGAGCCGAAAGCAAAGAGCGGCGCCCTCCCGGGGGGAGGGGCCGAGGGGAAGACGGGCGCATGCGCGCTGCTTCTCCGGCGCTGGGAGAGGCCTGGACCAGATTGCCTGGGGGTTCTGGCAAGATTCGCTCGCGCGTGGATTACCTTGAGCAGAAAACAGTGTTAGGACTTCTCCGCGGCATTTCCTTCTTCCCACTAGCCCGAAGAAAAGCCCTTAGTTCATCCAGAAATAAATAATGAGGCAACTTAGCCTCTGTGTCCAAAAGACCTGGGTTCAGATGCCAACTTGCTAACCTGCTGCGTGTCCTAGGACATGACGCCTCTCTTCTCTGAGCCTGGGTTTTCCCATCCATAACGATAGTTTCAACTTCAGCGTATTGTTGTGGGAGCTGACTTAGATGATCCTTGAAAAACACTCAGCACAATGGCTGACGCATAATAAACACAGTGAATATTATTTCTCTTATAATCTGTAATGTGGAGATTATAATAATCTTCCTCAACAATTGCTGTGAAGTTTCAGTAAGATGAAGGAGAACTGATACAGACCAAGAGCTCAGTGTTGGTGAGCTCTCTATCTCTCAAGTGGGGAAAGCCACAGTGAAGTGGGAGGAAAGGACTCAAAGACTCAAGCAGTGCAGTGATAGTGCTCTCCTGCCTGGCAGTCTGGGAAGTCTCACAAAAAGCATCTTAGCAAAAGAAAAACGCAAGGTTGAATTTCAGCTCTGGGAGCCCCACCCAGTTTTAAAGTCACCAACAAATACATCGTGGATCCACTCGTATATTCAAATACAGTCATGCTTCACACAATGATAAGGATGTGAGAAATGTGTCTTTAGGAGATTTCGTGATGGTGCGACCATCATAGAGTGTACATTGACAAACTGAATGGTCTAGCCTCCTGCGTACCTAGGCTGTCTGGTATAGCCTATTGCTCCTGAACTACACACCTGTACAACATGCTACTGTACTAAATACTATAGGCAATTGTAACACAATGGCAAGTATTTGTGTACCTAAACATATCTAAATACAGAAAAGATACAGTAAAAGCATGGTATTATAGTGCTGTGGGGCTACCATCCTACATGCAGTCCATCACTGACCAAAATGTCCTTATGTGGTGAATGTTATATATGATTGGTCTCTTACCACACTGCATGACTATGTATGACTGGTATCTTCTCACCACATGTCTGTACTGGGGGGTAAAATGCACCTCAGCACCCAGATGCACTCTTGTGCACTTGCCACCACAGTCCCATCAGCAACCTGTTGGAGATGCTCTAAGCAACAGGTGTGAACAAAGTTGGCTATTCAATTTTCTGAAGTCACTAAGTTTCTGTTCTCTCTTAAATCTTACTCTCCATTTTCCTCCCTCTTGCCATTGTCCCTCAGATACCTAAAGCTCAACCCACCTAAAACTAAAATCAACTGGACCTGCTCAGCATTTATATGGTCTAAAGATTAATACTCATACTTCTTTCTCTCCAACCTGCCTCTCTTAATATCCTTATCTGTAAAATGGGAATGAAAAAATTCCTAACTCATCCCCTTGCTTTGTTGTGAAGATTACATGAGCTAATTTACATAACTCCCATAGAACAGAGCCCAACATGAGGCTAACATTTACTGGATGCTTACCACTATTACTATACCTCAGTCTGTAGATGGATGCTTATTGAGTGCCTGTTATATATCAAGCCTAGTTCCTGAAGATTCAGTGGTGAAAAAACCGGAGAGGGACCTTGCCCTCAAGAAGTTTACAGTCAAGTTTGCCTATGGGTTTGAAATACTGTAGTATGACAAGTTGGCGTGCAGGGATATATGGCACAATTTCAAGGACAGTATTGAGGGACCAGTTGAGAATGGAGACTGAACTTATGGTAATACCAAAATGAGGGCTTGTGTAGTTTTTCTGTGGCTAGCAGGAGCGGCCAAGACACAAGCACATAATGAATGAGAAAGTGAGTTAATCCAAGGAAGGGATTTTGCCAGACAGTTGTAATGGGACCCAGGAGTTTCAGATCTTACCTTTTCAGAGTGCTAAAAACAGTGAGCCACAGGATGTGTTCTGGATAGGGGAGTTAGAGAAATTTCAGAAAGGCTGATGTCACTGGCCTGAGGGTCCAGGAGTAGGTGTAATGGGAGTCACTGATAGAGCAAGGCAGAGAGATGGAGGCTATCATCAGAGACAGATGTTTTAACAAATAACCACAGATGAAGAGCTATATGAGAGTGGGGTCCTGGCTGAAATGGAATGGAGAAGTAAAACCACTGAAGGCTGGGTGTGGTGGCTCACACCTGTAATCCCAGCACTTTAAGAGGCTATCGTGGGAGGATTGCTTGATCCCAAGAGTTCATGACCAGCTTGGGTAACATAGCAAGGCCTCGTCTTTACAAAAAATAACAAAATTATCTAGACATGGTGGTGCATACCTGTCGTCCCAGTTACTCGGGAGGCTTAGGTGGAAGGATCGCCTAAGCACAGGAGGTCAAGGCTGCTGTGAACCAGGATCATTGTGATTGTGCCACTACACTCCAGCCTGGGTGACAGAATGAGACCCTGACTCAAAAAACAAAACAAAACAAAACACCAAAAATGAAACAGTCAAGGAAATGAAATGTTCAAAAGCTCCCAGGATCGTGGACAGACATAAGGGGAAAAGGACACCAGAAGTGCTTCCCATACCATTCCCATACCAGCTGAGGAACAGTACTGGGAAGGGAGGTGGATGAGGAGGAGAGAGGAGGGGCCCACTGGACAGCATGCACCTCTAAGAAGCACGAGTGTATCAGAGGGTAGAAGCAGCATTCAGGTGTACATGGACTTATCTCCTGACCGGGCTGCATGGTGGTAGGACCATAAGAGCTAACGCACACAGAAACATCATGTTTTTACAGCAAAATGATAAGTATTGGACTGAGGGCTGGCAAGGGACCCAGTAGACATGAGGGCAGACAGACCCATACCTCGGCATGCTTGTGACATTCAGGTGTCACAGTCTTCGTCTCCAGCTTGGAAGGGAAGCTGTGACAGGGGTGCAGGTTTCTTTTCTTCTGGTTCCCAGGACTAGAGAGGGGGCTGTGAGCAGAGGTTCAAAGACACCTACTAGCTGTGTGACCTTCAGCAAGTTACTTGCCTTCTCTGTGTCTCAGTTTTCTCATCGAGATTGTTGTGAGAATTTGGTGAGATAATGCCCAGAAAGTACTTAGAACAGTGCCTAGCATATAGGAAGTGCTCCATAAACGCCTGCTCTTATGACCCCGCATGCCAAAATGGCAGCAAGAATCAGGTCTTCCTTTCCACTCCTACTCTTTTTTTTTCTTTTAGTGACCTAAAACAACAACCATTTATTATTTTTCAAGATTCTGTGAGTTGATTAGTTGTTCTCCTGCTAGTTTTGCCTGGGCTGCTCATGCAATTGTAGTGAGATGAAGTTGAAGGTTGGAGGGACTAAGATGGCCTCATTCTTATAGCTGGAGATGTTGGCCAGGGAACTAGTTTTTTTCTTCTTGTGACCTTTCAAATGGTCATCTTGGCTTTCTGTGTAGCATAATGGCAGGATTTGAAAAGGATAAGCTGCACTGTGCAAGTCCTTCAAAAAAATTTTTGTGTATGGAGTTGTGTGTGTGTGTGTGTGTGTGTGTGTGTGTGTGTGTGTGTGTGTTGCAAGTCCTTCAAAAAAATTTTTGTGTATGGAGTTGTGTGTGTGTGTGTGTGTGTGTGTGTGTATCCCATAATAACCATCTCTAATTTTATTCTATTCATTCATTTTTTTTTTTACTCAGACTCACTCTGTCGCCCAGACTAGAGTGCAGTGGCACAATTATAGCTACCACAGCATTGACCTGCTGGGCTCAGGCGATCCTTCTGTCTCAGCCTCCCAAGTAGCTGGGACTACACCACCACGCCTGGCTAATTTCTTAATTTATTGTAGAGATGAAGTCTCACTATGTTGCCCAGGCTGGTCTCAAACTCCCGGGCTCAGGCAATGCTCTCATTCAGGCCTCCCAAAATGCTGGGATTATAGGTGTGAGCCACCACACCCAGCCTTATTCATTCTTTTTGGTTGTTTAAGAGACAGGGTCTCACTCTGTCACCCAGGAAGGAGTGCAGTGACATGATCAGAGCTCACTGCAGCCTCAAATCCCTGGGCTCAAGCAATCCTCCTGCCTCAGCCTACCAAGTAGGTGGGATTACAGGAATGAGGCAGCATACCCTGGTTTAGCTTATCATCGAAGACCCAATTCACATACTACATTTTTCCAGGAAGCTTTCCAAGATCACCTCTCCCTAACATGAAGAGTTTCATTCTCTGTGCTCAACATTTATCACATTTTCTGTACTTTCCATACATACCTGTCTTCCCAACAGTCCATGAATAACAGGGACATTTCTTATTTCCATTTAAGTACTAAAAACTTAAAATGCCAAAAGCACTTTGTAAAATGTGTGTTAAATGAAGAAGTGCTCAAAACAAGCACATGAAATGAAACAACGGGAAATCTTATTTTGTAAAAACATTATTTGCACATGGAAAATACCACTTTGCCAAACATATGACAACATGCTGAGAGTCAATATAACAGGATTAAAGTAACACTTTTCAGCCCTGCCAAAGCTTTGGGAAAATGGAGGCACCTTCTCATTTCTCTGCAAATGTGTATTCTCAATATTTTATATGTGCAAATATGTTTCCCTGCTATTTTCCCAATTCTGGCTTCTTCTCCTTTTGAAATATGTTTTTTCCTCCCATAAGGAAAATGTAGGTGTTTATACTCCTATGGGACAAAGCAATTCCAGGAAAAGAATACATTGCTTCAAAAATCCATTCTGTTTTAGAGAAGCTCCCCAGAAGTGTATAATTTCAGAGAGCTTGATTTTTTTTTTTCAAGTTTAAGTAACATGTTAATGTAAAGGATTTTTAAAAATTTTTAATTCAATAGTTTTCGGGGTACAAGTGGTTTTTGGTTACGTGGCTGCTTTGTATAGTGGTGTGGTGTAGACATCTGGGCTTAAGTGTACCCATTACCCCCACTAGTGAACATTGAACTGACAGGTGATTTTTCATCCCTGACCCCCTTGCCACCCACCCCCTTCAGAGTCTTCGATGTCCAGTATACCATTCTATATGCCTTTGCATATAGCTCAGCTCTCGTTTAAAAGTAAGAACATGCTGTATTTGGTTTTCCCTTCCTGCATTATGTCACTTAGGATAATGGTCTCCAATTCTATCCAAGTTGCTACAAAGTACATTACTTGGTTTTTTGTTTTGTTTTGTTTTGTTTTTTGAGTTGGAGTCTCACTCTGTCACCCAGGCTAGAGTGCAGTGGCACACTCACAGCCACCCTAGTGTCGACCTGCTGGACTCCAGCAATCCTTCTGCCTTAGCCTTCCAAGTAGTCAGAACTATAGGCGCATGCTATCATAACCAGCTAATTTTTTGTTTTATTGCAGAGAAAAGGTCTCACCAAGTTGTCCAGGCTGGTAACAAATCCACGGGCTCAGGCAATTCACTCCTCTTGGTCTCCCAAAGTGCTAGGATTACAGGCTGAGCCACCGAGCCCAACCTATTTTGTTATTTTTTGTGGCTAAATACTATTCCATAGTGTGTGTGTGTGTGTGTGTGTGTGTGTGTGTGTGTGTGTGTGTGTGTGTGTTTGTGTCATAGTATCCCTGATGACTGGCATAGTTGGAGCACATAGTAGCTGTTCAATAAATATTTATATCATAGGAAATGAAAATTATCACTTGATCATATGTCCCAAGCTAACACACTCCTCTACACATATTAGGTAACCCCAGTTAGAATAGTTATCTCTAGCCGGATTCGGTGGCTCAGCCTGTAATCCCACGCCTTTGGGAGGCTGAGGTGAGTGAACTGCCCGAGCCTGCGGGTTCGAGACCCACCTGGGCAGGTGAGACCTCATCTCCACAATAAAATCAAAAAATTAGCTGGGCGTGGTAGCGTGCGCCTATAATTCTGGCTACTTGGAAGGCTGAGGCAGAAGGATCGCCGGAGCCCAGCAGGCCGAGGCTGCGGTGGCCAGGAGCGTCCACTGCACTCCAGTCTGGGCGACAGAGTGAGACTCCAACACAAAAAAAAAAAAAAAAGAATAGTTATCTCTGAGCCGGGCTCGGTGGCTCAACCTGTAATCCCGCGACTTTGGGAGGCTGAGGTGAGTGGATTGCCTGAGCCCGTGGGTTCGAGACCCACCCGGGCAACTTGGTGAGACCTCATTTCTACAATAAATAAAAAATTAGCCGGGCGTGGTAGCGCGTGCCTGTAGTTCCAGCTACTTGGAAGGCTGAGGCGGAAGGATCACTGGAGCCCAGCAGGTTGAGGCTGAGGTGGCCGGGAGCGGCCACTGCACTCCAGTGTGGGTGACAGAGTAAGCCTCCAACTCAAAAAAAACAACAACAAAGAATTGTTATCTCTGTATTGATGGTTCAGAACAATTATCATATGTGCTCAATAAATATTTCCTGAATGAAAATTATATGCAGGCTGGGCGTGGTGACTCATGCCTATAATCCCAGCACTTCAGGAGACTGAGGCGAGAGGATCATTTGATATATATATATACCTATATGTATCATATTTTCTTTACTGGTCAGTTAATGGGTGTTTAAGTTGGAGCCACATCTTCACAATTGTGAATTGTGCTGCTATAAACACATGAGTGCAGGTGTCTTCTTTGTATAACAGCTTCTTTTCCCTTGGGTACATACCAAGTAGTAGGACTGCTGGATGGAATGGTAGATCTACTTTTAGTTATTTGAGAAATCTCCATACTAATTTCCATAGAGATTGCACTAATTTACATTCCCACCAATAGGATATAAGCATTCTCCTTTCTCCAAATCCACACTAACATCTAGTGTTTATTTTTTAACAATGGTCATTCTGACTGATGTAAGGTGATATCTCACTGTGGTTTTAATTTGCATTTCCCTGAAAGTTAGTGATGTTGAAAATGTTTTCATGTTTGTTGGTTATTTGTATATCTTCTTTTGAGAGGTGCCTGTTCATGTCATTTGCCTATTTTTTATGGGGTTATTTGTATTTTTCTTGCTTATTTGTTTGAGTTATTTCCGAATTCTGGATTTCAGTCCTTTGTTAGATATGTAGTTTGCAAATATCTCCTCCCATTCTGTAGGTTGCCTATTTGCTATGTTGATTATCTCTTTTGCTGTGCAGAAGCCTTTTAGTTTAAGTACTACTTATTTATTTTTATTTTTGTTGCATTTACTTTTGGGTCTTAGCCATAAATTGTTTGCCTAGATCAATGTTCAGAAGAGTTTTTCCCATGTTTCCTCCTAGGGTTTTTGTTTCCAGGTCTTACATTTAGTTATTTAATCCATCTTGAGTTAATTTTTGTGTATGATGAGAATTAGGGATCAAGTTTCATTTTTTCTGCATGTAGCTATCTAATTTTCCTAGTACCATGTGTTGAATAGGGTGTCCTTTCCTTAATGTATGTTTATGTCTGCTTTGTCAAAGATCAGTTGGTTGTAGGTATGTGGGTTTATTTCTGGATTCTCTATTTTGTTTCATTGGTCCATGTGTGTCCATCCTTGACCAGTACCATGCTGTTTATGTTACTGTAGTCATGTAGTATAATTTGAAGTCAGGTAATTCTGATGTCTCCAGTTTTGCTCTTTTTGCTTAGGATTGCTTTGGCTATTTGGGCTCTTTTTTGGTCCCATGTTAGTTTTAGGATTTTTTTTTTTCTCCTAATTCTGTGAAAAATGACATTGGGCATTTGATAGGGGTTGTGTTGAACCTGTAGATTATTTTGGGTAGGATGGATATTTTAACAATATCCATCTCAATGTGAAGGATTTTTTAAAAAGCAAATGTATTGCTTATAATAAGGTGAGTTTGATGAGTAGAAGGGATGCACAAAATTAACCAATGAGAAAATCTTTAAAATACCATTTTGAGGATACTATTTAAGTACAAATCACTCCTAGGGGTTAGGTAGACATTAGTGAGCTTTGGTCTATTAAATTTTTAGACTGAATATTATTTCTGGTGAGTATTCTATTTTAAGTACTTGGGGTGAAAATGGAACATCTGGCTGGTATTTTAGTATCTGGCTACATTTATATATAAATGTAATCCCTTTCCAAAATCCAGGTTCCTGTAACCAGCTTCTTTCTTGCTTTAAAGGTTAGCTAATACTGTGAATGCCAACGCCTAAAGTAAATTGATGTTAACAGTACTTAGAATGTAAAAAACAGACTCGTATGTTTTATCGAATGCAACTTCCAAGAATGCATAATTAACAGTGTCTCCATTAATATACAGTATGTTCAACAGTGAGACACTGCTATCATAAATAAAGGTAGACATGGATAAATTTATAATTAAAAATGCATTAGAAATTACAAGCATAATTTATTTACTAATGTGCACTGGAATAAATTTTATGTGTAATATTTTAAAACAGGGCATTAATAAATAATAGTGAACATAAAATGTTTTTGCAACTAAAAATATTTCAATAAATATTAGTAAGTTAAATGTGCTGCAGAGTTATAATTGCTATGAAGTCAAGTTTATAGAATGCAGTCACAATGTAGAGGACTGTTTCTTGGGTATATTCAAAATATCAGAAATGCATAACTGTCTTTCTTCAAAGCTGACAAGTCAGATATTCAAAGTAGTGCCTGCAGATGCTTTAAGAGTAAAAGCATAGGACACCCAAATAGTAAATAATTGATCATTGTTTAAGATAACCAGAGTCCTTCTGAAAAAGTGCATTACGAATTTGTGGATTCAAATCTTACCCACTTGTTTGGCCCACACTAATTTGGAGCAATTTCTCCATCTGAGAATTCCTCTAGGTTTTTTGTTTGTTTTCAAACCTTTCTCTAAAAATGGGCCTTATCTTAACTGTGCTTTTGTTCTATCAAAGGCAAACAATATCTGAATGTCAAGAACTGTTTTAAGTGTGGCTTCACATTCTTGACTGCCTCACTGTACTGACTCCATTATTTTCATTTTATATTTATTTAACTTTCTGAGTGTTCACATCATGTATCCTCAGTGAGACTGTAAGTTCCACAACACAGCAGTGCTATATTCGTCTAATACGCTTAAAAAGGGAGCTTATGTTTATGTGTAGGGGTTTTTGTTTTGTTTTGTTTTTCAAGGTAAGACTGTAGTTAATTAACAATAATCAATTGTATCTGTCACTGGTTGAGCATCACTCTGTGCCAGGCCTGGGCTGATCGTTTTGTATACCTAGTCCAACTCAGTCCTCGTAACAATCCAATAATTAGATGTTATTGTCCTTCATTAACAAATGAGGAAATGGAGCCTAGAAAAGTAAAATAATTTGCTCAAGATCATGCAGCTAGTAACCGGCTGACTTGGAAGCCTCAAGCGCTACACTTCCCTCAGTAATAATCAGCAGACTCTATTCTTAAAATAACCGTGTCCTTTCACTAAATCACGTTGCTTTCCGGCATCTCATGATCCTTTCCACTGGGATTTTTTCCCCCATTGATATCTAATCTAAGTCCCTCCTGCTCCCATTTAAGATAATTCCCTCATGTCCTGTCCTAAGTAGACAAGGACTGATGTTTAAAACACATGAGCAATATCCCTTTAGATATTTGAAGATGGCTATTACATTCTCCTTAACCTTCTTTTCTCCATGATATGTTATTAGTAACCTCAATTCCTTTGCCTTTTCTCACAGGGACTGTTTCTGAAGCATTCCACCCTTTGAGCCATGCTCCTTGAAAGCCATTTCAGGTTTTCCAAATCTCAGTTCATTATCATCACCTTCAAAGAGTATTTATTAAGTATCCACATATGCATGTGAACTGTGCTGGAATTTATACAGGCTAGCAACGCAGTTACTGCCCTGACTCTAAGAAGATATCTGGGTCTCCAAATACAGGTTGAAGATTCCTTATCCAAAATTCTTGGGAACAGACATGTTTCAGATTTTGTAACATTTGCATTGGTCAGGCATCCCTAATCCAAAAACTGGACACCTGACATGTTCCAGTGAACATAAACTTTGGGTATCATGTTGGTGCTCAAAAAATTTCCAGTTTTGGAGCATTTTGGATTTGGGATTCAAATCCTTCATGTGACTCTATCATCTTTACACCTCACCTAGGACAATTTACTAAATTAGAATTAACCTCAGGTGGGGACATATCTCAGTCATCATAGCAACCCTGATGACTGGCTTAATTGGAGCACACAGATGTTCAATAAATATTTATATCATAGGGAATTAAGTTTATCACTTGATCATATGTCCCAAGTTAACATATTCCTCTACACATACTAGGTAAGCCTAGTTAGAATAGTTACCTCTGTATCGATGGTCCAGAACAATTATCATATGAGCTCAATAAATATTTCCTGAGTGAAAAATGCATGTAGGCTGGGTGTGGTGGCTCACGCCTATAATCCCAGAACTTTGGGAAGCTGAGATGAGAGGATTGCTTGAGCCTGGGAGTTCAAGACCAGCCTAGGCAACATAGCAAGACCGCGTCTCTACAAAACATCAAAAAATTAGCTGGGCATGATGGGAGCATCACTTGAGGCTAGGAGTTTGAGGCTGCAGTTAGTCGTGATTGTGCCACTGCACTCCAATCTGGGTGACACAGTGAGACTCCAACTCAAACAACAACAGTGAAAATTACATGTAGTAATTTTATATAGCACATGTAAAATTTTTACATTTGTTTTTCATAGCAGAGGTATTGGTGGGGGCGGGAGTAGTCTTAAAACCTGCTTCACTGTTCCTCCCAAGTACTAGTACAGTTCCCTGAATAATCTGGAGATTATACTAGAGACAAAGGCTCTAGAAAATAAAGGAGTATTGGAGCTGTCAAGTATTCATCTTCATATTTCCTAGTCCTTTGCCAAAATCTCAGCAAAAAAATGTGGCTGTGAATGGAATAAACTAATTTTAGCTTCACCTCCTCTGTGACATTGATGGGTAAAGTCACATCACTTCTCTGTACCTCGGTTTCCCCATTTATAGAGTAGAAATGATCACATCTACTTAGGCACAGTCATGTGATGCTGTTTTTTGAATTATAAAATACTATATATGTGGAAACTACAAAAGATGAAAAATCTGCCTCTTAAAGATGTCTAGGGTTTAACATTCTTTTCTCAAAAAATAGATAAGTTTTTGAAACACACATTTTTACCTTGGATTCAACAATAGCAATTTTTAATTAAATATTTTTGACTTCAAATAAAAAAAGTAGTCTTTAGATATTTTTGTTTTTCCTGAATTGGTACTTCTAGAAAAATAAATTTTTTCACTAATAAGTGCATATCTATTACCAAGATCTTGGTTTCTTATACCATTCTCCAATAAAAGAAGGAAGAGCTCCTTGGAGAAATGGCCAATTCAAGGCCTGGGGCAGGAAACATACAAGATGAGCCTGGAGCTTCTTGTAGCTCCACAAAAAAGAAGGTGCTTAAAATAAAAGTAAAAACTACTTTCATGAGAGTATGTCAAAGGAATACAGGAGCTAACTGAAAGCTTTCTCAGTGGCCAAAGCTAAAGCAATTTGAGCAATAAAATGAAGCAGTATTGGATTATAACTCGAAGTATAAAATAAATATCCATGAATCCATACTGATATAAATAAATGATTGAATAAAATAAATGTGGGAGAAGAGACAAATCTCTTATGAAGAAGAATTTCGAGCAAAGGCGTAGATACTTCACCCTCAAGGAGGGGAACATAAATCCCTTCTGTGAATAGTGACGTCCTTCCAAAATATACAAAAAGAAAAGCGGGGAGGGGCAGAGTAACTTTACAGCGGAGAAACCTGACAAACATTACCTTAACCAAATGATCAAGATCAAAACCAATAGTGAAAGTCATGTTGTTAGTATATACTCTTGAAATGATGTAATGGAAATGGCATTTTGCGTCTGTGGTCTTCCTCCCCAAACCTAAAACCCCACTCTAATCATAAGAAAAACATCAGACGAATTCCAATCGAAGAGCATTGACCGGTATTCCTGACCTGTGAAGATCATCAAGACTACAGAAAGTCTGAGAAACTGTCATAGTCAGCTTAAGGAGACTTGAGAACTAAATGTCATACAGTTTCCTGGAAATCTGAATAAACTTAGACTTTAGTTAATAGACGTAACCATTTGTTAGTAAATTAAACTAAGCTTCAGTTGGCTCATTCACTGTAACAAATATTAAAATGTTACTCATGGGGAAATTGGGTGCAGGACATAGGAAACTTACTTATCCTATCTTCTCAACTATTCTATAAATCTAAAACTGTTCTAAAAAACAGATTCTATTAAAAATTATTTTAAAAATTATTTGCCATTAACTTAAAAACTGCTGCTGCCACTGAAAACTGGGTTAGATCTCTAGAAAGTTATACAAAGGGATATAAAAAATATATTGCAAGATGATATAAGGCATTTGAAAAGTAACATGTGGAGTATAACATTTATGTTTTTAAAAATACACAAACTGAAACTACACACACATGTGTATGTGTATACATAGTCACACATCTATATGTGCATACTCTGTAAATGCTTTGGCAAAGGCCTGAAGACATTTACAAATGACTTCAGAGATTATCCCCAGGGAGGAATCGGACGTATAGAGGTACACTCAAGGAGAACTTAGGCTTTATCTGTTTGCTTGTTTGTTTGTTTGTTTGTTTGTTTGTTTTTTAGTCAGAGACTCACTCCGTGGCCCAGGTGGAGTGCAGTGGTACGCTCAAGGCCACTGTCGCCTTGACCTCCTGGGCTCTGGTGATCCTTCTGCCTCAGCCTAAGTAACTGGCACTACAGGCACTCGCCACAGCACCCGGCTAACTGGTCTCTAACCCCTGGGTGCAGGCAATCCTCTCACTTCCGCCTCCCAAAGTGATGCGATTACAGGTGTAAGCTACCACATCGATTTTTTTTTTTTTAATTCAAATTTTAAAAATTAACCAGGAGGTGGTGGTGCACACCTGTAGTCTCAGTTACTCAGAAGGCTCAGATGGGAGGATTGCCTGAGCACAAAAGATTGAGACTGCAGTGAGCTGTGATTGTTCTACTGCACCCCAGTCTGGGCAACAGAGTGCGGCCCCAACTGAAAAAAATTTTACAAATGATTTTACAAATGACACCCAGATATTTTAACCTTTATATTCTCCTACTTTCCCAGCTCAAGGGATTCTGGCCCAGGATTGATAATAATAATATTGGTTAACGCTTATTTATTCAACAACTACATTTATTGAACACCTGGGCAGGCTCAGGTGTCAAGGTAGTAGGGAAGTAGGAATTGAATCAGTGAACACATCAGACAAAAGACCCTCCCCTCAAGGAGCTTACATTCTACTGGAGGGAGAACAGCAATATTTATAAATAATCCCTAAAATTAGTGAGTGATATGAGCTATGGAGAAAAATACAGCAGGAAAAAGGGACAGGAAATTCTAGGTTGAGTTGCAATTTTTAGTAGGTAGGATGGTCAGAGGTTGTCCATTGATTGGTAACATTTGAGCAGAAATGTAGTTATTTGAAGAATTGTAACCAGCTCTCAGTAAAGTACTTTGTAAGTATGGTCTTTTCAAATGCTTACAGTTGCCCTATGAGGTAAGTATTCTAATTTTACAGTATTCTCATTCACAGATGAGGAAACTGAAGTTTGGAGAAGAGCAGTAATTTGCCCAAATTTGCAGCTGGTAAGGGCACAGCTGAGTTTGAACTCTCTGAGCCTGGGCTCTTGATCAAGACTCTGAACCATAATGGGTTCTCTTCTTTTCCATTCCCTAATGTGACATGGGTTTGGATGCTGTGTCCACACCCTCCAGACCCTCCAGATGAACACTCCTCATCCTTTCTTTGGTGTTGCACCAACCTGAGGCTGGCAAGCAAACTCAGTGTCAGGCGACCCAAGGCAGACAGATCTCTTCCTGTTGGCCTTTTCTCCTCCGTGTTTTCCTCCTGCCTCCTGACAAGTCCCTCCAAATGGCAGCCACCCGTATTGGTCTTGCCTTTGCAGCCTCCTTCTGCCTTCTAACCTCACACAAGGAAAACCCAGCCCCAGACTGAGCCCCACCACAACCCCATGGGACTTGCCCCAGCTTGGTCTGCCCCTCCCCCATGGTGGTGATGGGGGAGGAAGAATCAGACGACTCAGCTGTGACAACCTAGGGACAATTCCATTTAATGTTTAGACCCACACTGGAAAAACGCAAGTTGGTTCTCTGAACTGGCAAGGTCATCAAAAGCTAAAAAAGCGCTAATACATTTGATGTTTATTTTTCCATGTTATCAACTCTGGGTAAAACAATAGTCACGCTGGCCATTGCAAATTACCTTTCAGGAGCCAGAAGGCAGCATGGAAGAAGCATGCTGCTTAGAGGACAAAAGGAAACCACACCTGTGGAGGACATTCTGGAAGGGAGAAGGGCGATAAAAATATCAGAATTTCATAACCACCAAGGAAATGGCATGGTGTGGATTTTCTGCATGCAACATGCCATGAAATCCTAATAGGACTTTAAAACCTGACCAAGAACTTCCCCCCTCATGTTTTGTTTTGTTTTTAATTGAGTCAGAGTTTCACTCTGTTTCCCAGGCTGGAGTTCAGTGGCCCAATCACAGCTACCACAGCCTCGACCTGCTGGGCTCAGGCAATGCTCCTCTCACCTCAGCCTCCCAAAGTGTTGGGATTACAGGCGTGAGCCACCTTGCCTGGACACCTCCTTATGTTGATGGAATATTAAGTAATTTTTTTATACACTCCACCTTCTTTAATGCTAACAGGAACCCTAACTCATAGTTATTGTAATTGTATTCACTTCAGAGATGAGGAACTGAGGTTTAAAGAAGTTAAAAATGGCTGGACCCAGTGGCTCACACCTGTAATCCCAGCAATTTGGGAGGTGAAAGCAAAACGATTTCCTGAGCCCATGAATTTGAGAACAGCCTGGGCAACTTGATGAGACCTCATATCTATGATTTAAAAAAAAAAATAGCTGAGCTTGGTAGTGCATGCCTGTGGTTCCAGCTGCTTGGAAGACTGAGGCAGAAGGATCACCTGAGCCCAGCAGGTCAGTCTGGGCTGTGGTGGCTGGCCGTGAGCATGCCATTGCACTCCAGCCTGGTTGGCACAGTTAGACTCCAACTCAAAAAAAGAAGAAGAAGAAGAAGAAGAGGAAGTCAAGGAAAATTGTTCAAGATCGCCTGCAGAGCTAGAATTTAAACTTAGGTCTGTCCAATGCTCTGACTTTTAATCACGACACATGGTTTATCCCAGAAGAAGACCTTGTAAACTGGTAAGAGAGAAGGTTGAACAGAAAGAAGTTGCACTCATCACTGCTTATTAAACATTCCCTGAAAATGCTGACTTTCCTGAGTGGAAATATTATCTTGCTCCTCTCCTTTCTAAGGTTTTAAAAAATGTGCAGAGCGTTAAGATGCTTTCTAGGCTGGGCGTGGTGGCTCAGCCTGTAATCCCAGCACTTTGGGAGGCCAAGGCGAGAGGATTGCCTGAGCCCTAGGGTTCAAGACCAGACTGGGCAACTTGGTGAGACCTCGTCTCTATAATAAATCACAAAAAATTAGCTGGTCATGGTGGCGTGCGTCTGTAGTTCCAGCTACTTGGAAGGCGGAGGCAGAAGGATCACCTAAGCCCAACAGGTCAAGGTTGCAGTGACTGTGAGTGTGCCACTGCACACCAGACTGGGCAACAGAGTGAGACTCCAACTCAGAAAAAAAAAAGATACTCTCTGACTGGAAGGAGTTGATGGTAGACCACAAGACATTTAGGCATCATTGACAAGTTTTCTTATGCTATATTTTATTTTTTCTCATTTTATGTAGATAACTTTATTTTCTTATTTCTAAATTGAATTTTTATTTTTCTCATAGTAATGTGCACAAAGATTAAAGGTAAAGTAATACACAAAGTGTTATAACACAAAGCTTTTATGCTTTATTTTTTATTACTATCTTCTCCCTTATTCTGGTCCTCAGGGGGTGTAATTTGGCTACTAAACCGTGAGATTTTTTTTTTTTTTTTGGATAAAGACCCAGTTTAGTCTTTTTCTATTTGTGTGTGTGTGTGTGTGTGTGTGTGTGTGTTTACAAAAATGATGATAATTCATGCTACAATATTTACTTTACGATGAACAGTTACTGCCACAGAATCATGAAAACACATCCCCTTTTTTATAATTAAAATTCAAGCCTGCATCTCCTTTTTATAATTAAAATGTTGTTTTTTAATCAAAGTTATACATAAGATTTATTTTAAAATAAGTCAAATAGTTCCAGCTGAAAATCTGTTTGCATGTAGATCACAGCAGATCTGTCCTCAATAAATGAGGGAAAATCGCGACCATTTTGCACTGACTTGAAGTTCCCCGTGGTGCAGGATCGCTCGGCAGCATCTGCTTCCTCCTCTCTTGGATACAAAGGAGCAGAGTCAACTTTATAAATCCTATTACAAAAATGGGCATCCTTCCCCAAAGTGTGCATAAGAATGCATGTTTTCTTAGAACATCTGAGATGAGTGATGAAATACCAAATGAAGCACATTTTTTATTTCTTGCAGTTTGAATAGAGTATGAGAATGCATTTTCTTTTTAGCCGAGTCCTAAGACAGGGCCGCATATCTATGGAAATGCTCACACATCCCACAATGTGAGTTGACATGAAAGACTTTGCTTTCTCCTGAACAAGAAAACTCCAAAGCTTCTCGTTGCTGATTGAAGGTGCCAGGGTTCTTTGGCCACTTGAAAACACGTAGTGTTTTTCATTGTGAGGGCTGTATGGAGTACACACTTGCTCCTCACAGTACAAAACCACCACAGCTACCCAGGAGGATTTTTCTAATCTGGACACATTTGGTTGGACAATGACACCATTTTCAGTGATTGCGCTATTGTTCTAACTAAAATGCGAAAGGTCCTTAAGGTGATTTTTGTTCTTCTGATTTCACATCCTGAATATCCATTTTTAATTTTCATTATCTAAGTATACAAGATACGGTATAGGATCTGAGTCTTTTTGGAATTAATTGTGTTGTAAATCAAACGTATTTCTGTAGACTGCACTTACTCATCATTAGCATGCGAGAATTTCCAGTAAAATATCTTCAGTATTATTTTTATTATTAACATATTTACACTGTCACTCCAGCCCTGCACCCTTTGTGAATCTGTTTTTAAAATAAATATGACCTGATACCAGAGTGATTGGTGCAATAAAACTGCATGATGTGAAATTAATCAAATATGGTTGGGTTCAATTTATAAGGGACACATTAAGAAAAATTATTTCTTGTTTGGGTATGCCACTCTAGTGAATCAAACAGAGCTGCATATATTTCAGCAAGATACATGTAAAATCCATTCATTCAACAAACATTTATTATGCATTTACTGTGTGCATCACGGGAGATAAAATCAAGCTGAGCAAACAAGAAATTCACACAAGAAACATCTGAAGAGCATAAGCAACTGCATAATTGTGGAATATATGTTGAATATAATATCCAAAGATTCCAGAAACAAAAACTCAAGTAGCAGCAGTGTGGTGCACTGGTTAAGGGTGTGGGTCTATGGATTTATTTCACATTTTTTCAAAAGTGGTCATTAATATTTGTGTGAAAAAACAAGAGCAGAGAAGCATAATTCATGTGGAAGATAGGTTTTATATTCCGAATATGTGAAGGAAATAAATTTCTAATGCAATAAAATAAAGAAAATGGGGAAAAACACCAGCTTGGACTTTAGAGTCAGACAAACATGGGTTCAAGTCCCAGCTCTATTTTTTAATAGCTGGGTGACCTTCAGCAAGTTCTTTCATTAAATTGAGTTTAGGTTTTCTTACTTATAATATAGAAAGGATATCTTCTTCATAGGATTGTTGTGAGAATTAAACGAGATAATGTCCTTAGTAAGTGTTCACTAAATGTGTTGTTGTCCTGGGGCTGGAGACAAAGGGGTTATCTTGGGAACCACTATCGTCAACGTTGGTGGCCAGAATGAACTGTTGGAGATAGCATTCCAGGTGAAGGAGATAGCATGGCTGAGTCAGGAAGATGGGTCTGGAAACCAAGAATTCCAGTTACCTCTAGAAATGTACTCTGCTTACTTCATCCCAGAGCCAGTATGGTACAGACAAGCCAAGTACTTGCTCTACAAGCAGATACAAGGTCTCAAGGATGATAGCCACAGTCTTCAGGTGGCTTTCAAATGATGAAGAATTTCTAGATATGTTAGCAGGAAGAATCCATGGAGAACAGTTGAAATTGCCAAGGCTTAGTGGCAGAATTCAGAACCAGACACTGTGAACATCTTGAGGGCCGGGGTTTTTCCTATCTTATGTGACTCTACACTCTACTGCCTAGCAAGGGCCTTGTTCGAGGCAAGCAGTTAATAACTACTAGATGAGGATGGGTGTAGTGGCTCAAGCTTGTAATCCCAGCACTTTGGAAAGCTGAGGTGGGAGGACTACTTGAGTCCAGGAGTTCGAGGCTGTAGTGAGCTATGATTGCACCATTGCACTCCAGCCTAGGTAACAGAGCAAGACTCTGTCTCAAAAACAAAAAGCAAAGACAAAAACAAAACTACCTGGTGAATGAAAGAATAAACACCTATGTCCCATAAAATGTGAATAATCATTTATTTACCAGCTATGTAACCTCAATTCCTGTTCATCCATTTCCTCAACTGCAAAATAGAGTAAAAGAACCCATCAACTTCAGAGGGCAGTTACCAAGATCAAGTGCGTTAATATTCATAAAGTTCTAGGAACAGCGCTTGGAACATGGTCAGTTCTATATCAGTGTTTATTAAATAAAAAATAAACCCTAGCCAGGCTCGGTGGCTTAGCCTGTAATCCCGTGCTTTGGGAGGCTGAGGTGAGTGGATTGCCTGAGCCCGCAGGTTCGAGACCTGCTTGGGCAACTTGGCGAGACCTCATCTCTACAATAAATCAAAAAAATTAGCTGGGTGTGGTAGCGTCCGCCTGTAGTTCCAGCTACTTGGAAGGCTG
The DNA here is from genome assembly GCF_000164805.1 of Carlito syrichta. Classification (NCBI taxonomy): domain Eukaryota; kingdom Metazoa; phylum Chordata; class Mammalia; order Primates; family Tarsiidae; genus Carlito; species Carlito syrichta. Next base: position 296,635 of record NW_007019593.1, read on the forward strand.
AGGCGGAAGGATCGCTGGAGCCCAGCAGATTGAGGCTGCTGTGGCTGGGAGCGGCCACTGCACTCCAGTCTGGGTGACAGAATGAGACTCCAACTCAAAAACAAAAACAAAAACAAAAAACTTTGACATTAATGAGAAGTTGTGATACTTAAATAAGAAAACAATTGAAGACAAGTATTTGTGGAGAAAACGGAGAAAGAAGAAACTGCCAGCCCATATAAGGAAACCCTACCTTGAGTAGTCTCAGAAGGACTTAGCCCCAGATGCAACAGAACCTGATAAATCTAAAATTTGTCTTCCTCTTGAGCCCAGCGTGCATGGGCCTAGAGAAGACCTAGGCCTGCTTGTTCTCCTATTGTTATTTCCCTTCTCCAACCCACTGGTACCTGATTGTCCTTAGCCCAAGGCTTGGACAAGAGCCCAACACTCTGCCCTTCCTGGACTACTTTAAGAATGTGTGGCTATAGCCTGTCATTGTACGCATGGTTAATAGCTGAAGTCTCATTTCCACTGAGATAGAATATTTCCCCATTTCCTTTCCTGCCCCTTTCCCCTTTCTTCTCAGAATGAAAACGATGCCTCCTGTGAATCACTGCTTCCCAGAAATCCTGTTGCTCCCACCCATCAGAGAGGACCCCTTGGTGATCAACACAAGGTAGTTTGGACTGAGGCTCACATGCACATTGGACATTATTGTTTAGATGGCGACTGACCCTCTTAGGGCCTCCAGACTCGTCAGCCCACTGAGCCCAAGCTCCACCAACTTATTAGTTCATTCATCTATTCACTAATGTGTTCACATATTCATTCAACGAATGGTAACCCAGTTCCTTCTTTGTGCCCAGCACATGAGGCCAGGGGCATCAATATCATTGACAGAGTGGCCCTGCACTCAGAGAGCTCACAGTCTCATTGGGGAGAGAGACAACTGACAACAAGGGCTAATTAAATGTAAAAATTAAACTGTATACAAGGTAGGAGAGACAAGGGAGAGGTTTGGTTTTCTCTGGGAGATGCTGGGAAGGGTTCCCAGAACCAGTGACCTCTGAGATGAATTTTGAAGGAGGAATAGGATAGAATCATTTCAGACTGAGAGGTGAAAAGGTGCCAAGTGCTGGAAAGTAAGGAGTAGGAATGTCCTATAAGGTGGGAGACAAGCCTGGAATGGGAATGGTGGGCAGATGTCAGATGACAGAGAGCGTCAACTATGGGGTCAAAAAGTTTAAACTTAATTTTCTTGGTAGACGAGAGGAATATGGCAGACCCTGTGTTGTACCACACAGGCTTCCTTCAGTGAAGGGCTTGCTGCCCTGGTTGCTGGAAGTGCTGGCTGGAGGTGTCTTCAGCTCTCAGTCCCCTTTAGGAATTGCCTCAGCTTTGAAGATCCATGTTATCCAAGGTCATGCCCTTTTCTGACAGGGCGGGCAACATTCTTTCATTGGTGGATGCAAAAGTATAAGGGTCCAGCCATATTGACCCAACTCAGGACAACTTGAAAAGGTCATTCTGGTTCCCAAACTCCCCATGGTGTTGACTGGTGTGTCATTGAGTCTGCACTGAAGCTCAGTTTCCACTTCTCTCACTGCCCTTTCTCCCTTCCCCTGTCTCCTGTAGGTATTTCTACCCAGGGCAGCATCTCCCAGATCATAGGCCCCCATCCCCTCCACTGCCCTAAGGCTCATGGGGAAAGTTTGTCTCCCTCCACCTCTCCTACTGCAGGTTCCTATCTGTGAGTCACATATACACTCTTAGCTCTCATTCAGATTCCCCAAAAGTCCCCATCGCCTTCAAGCTCCTGTCCTCTTTCTGTCTTCTGCTTGCTATATATATGTTTTTTCCTGTCTGGGTCTCACTTTGTTGCCCAGACTGGAGTGGAGTGCAGTGGCACAATCACAGCTCACCACAGTGTGAAATTCCTGGACTCCTTCCTCAGCCTCACAAGTAGCTGGAACTACAGGCACACACCAACATGGTTGGCTGATTTTTATTTATTAATTTACTTTAGAAAGCAAGATTTATTGAGAGAACAGGCAAGTTCCTACAGTGGGAGGGGGCCTGAGGGAATTTCCCCTAATTTTTATTTATTTTTAGAGACAAGGTCTTGTTATGTTGCCCAGGGTGATCTTGAATTCCTGGGCTCAAGCAATCCTTCTGCCTCAGTCTCCCAAAGTGCTGGGTTACAGATTGTAAGTCACCTGTGCCTGGCCCTCTCTTCTGCTTAATTGACAAATTTCTCTAAAGAACTGTTGTATTAATCTATTTTGCATTGCTTTAAATGAACACCTGAGACTGCGTAATTTATAAAGAAAAGAGGTTTCTTGAAGAAAAGAGATGCATGTCACCAGCATCTACTTAGCTTCCAGTGAGGCAAGCAAAAGGAAACGACATGTCATAGGGCAAGAGTAGAAGCAAGAGAGAGAAGAAAGGTGTCAGCCTTTTTAAAACCGCCCTCACGTGAACGAAAAAGTAAGAACTCACTCATTTCCTCAAGGAGGACAACCGTTCATTCATGAGGGATCTGCCCCTGTGAGCCAAACGTCTCCCGCTTGGCCCACCTCCAACCTTGGGGGTCACATTTCAGTGAGAGGTTTGGAGGGGACAAATGTCTGAACTATATCAACGGTCTACCCCTCCACCTATGGTCCTCCCTGCCATTCATTCTTTTGTCAGTGCCACCAAGTTTCTGCTGCACTCCTTGGTTTTCACTGGGCCTCCACTGCTTGCCACATGGTCAAATCCAGTGGAGAGACAGTAGCTCATACCTGTAATCCCAGCACTTTGGGAGGTTGAGGTGAGAGGACTGCCTAAGCCCAGGAGTCCAAGACCAGCCAGGGCAACTTGGTGAGCCCTCATCTCTACAATAAATCAAAAAGTTAGCCAAGAGGGTGGTGCGTGGCTGTAGCCCCAGTTACTTGGAAGGCGGAAGCAGAAGGGTTGCCTGAGTCCGGCAGGTCAAGGCTGTGGTGACCGGGAACATGCCACTGCACTCCAGACTGGGTGACACAGTGAGACTCTGACTCAAAAAAACCAGATAAATAAATAAATAAATAAATAAAAGTAAATAAATCCAGTGGACATGTTAGACCATAACTCAGTTGAACTGTTGACCTTGCTCTCCTTCTTGAAGTATTCGGTTTCTATACTGCTGTGCTTTCCTAGTCCTTCTTCTACCTCAACACTCCTCTTTGGCTCCTTTTAACTTATCTTTCCCTTAATTTTTGGTGCTCTGTCACGGACCCTCATTTTTCTCAGTTCTCACAGTATCCCTGTAAGGTCTTATTCACTGTCATGACAGCTAATACCACTGAGAGGTCAATAATTTCTAAATCTTTCTTTTGAGTCCAGACCTCTCTACTGAGTTTACAGCCCCCAGGGTCTTACTGCGGGCTCCATGCTCTCCACATTTGCACCATTGAACCCATCCCCCATTCCTTGAGCCTTCAGTCCCTTCCTCAGTGTCTCTGCCTCTGCCTTCCCCAGTTCTTCCCACCAGACCCGCCAGGACTGTGTCATTAGCACCCCACCCAGCAGCATCCACGAGCTTCACTCTCTTTCTTCACTGCTGTCTCAGGTGCACGTTTGATTCAAAATTAAGTCATCAGCCAGAAACCAGGTGGTGGTGGCTCAGACAAGACTGTGGGGTTCTTGAATGACTCCCAGAAACCATGGAAAGCAGAAACTAGAAAGCCTTCAGAATCCTGGGTGCTGTCCAGCTACCTGACCCTGACTGCCACTCTTCCCCACTCCCTTTCAGGCTGGGTCATTTCTCCTTTCTGGAAATGTTCTATTTACAAGTGACTTTCTCTGTTTCTCCTTGGACAGTTGGCTAAACATGACTGTCCCAGAGGTCTGGGGTTACATATCCTCAATTGAAGCAGTCAGAAAACAAATCAGTGTCAACAATTCAGGTGCAAGAGCAATTCTCTAGAAGAGAGATTGTTTAGCTTAGTCCTGGTCACATGCCCATCCCTGTTCAGTGAGTTAAGGCTAGAAGGATTAGGCCAAGTGGTAGGAAACATGGCTGTGGGCACTTATGGGGGAGGTCAGAAGCTCAAGAGGAGTTGGCGTCTTGGATGGACAGCATTTAGGATGTGATTTTTATAGCCCTGAATAATCATAGAAAACAAACATTTCCAATGATTATAAAATTTAACTCACACAAATACCTAATCTCCTTGACTATCTACCTATGTTATGGTTTTGTGAAGCATTATTAACTTATTTATTTCAATGCCTCTCTTTTTTTCACCTTATTGTGCTAATTAGTAGTAACATGGTAGAAAGAACATTAAAAATTGTTTTTTTTATATTGGAGTCTCACTCTGTTGCCCAGGCTGGAGTGCAATGGCATACTCCTGGCCATTGCAGCCTTGACCTGCTGGACTCAGGTGATCCTTCTGCCTCAGCCTTCCAAGTAGCTGGAACCACAGGCGCACACCACCACACCCAGCTAATTTTTTGGTTTATTGTAAAGATGAGGTCTCGCCAATTTGCTCAGGCTGGTCTCAAACCCCTGGACTCAGCTGATCTTCTCGCCTCTACCTTCTGAACTGCTGGGATTATAGGCATGAGCCACTGGACTTAGCTAGAAATAACATTATTAGGAAAACATTTAGTCCCTCTCTGTTGCCCAGGCTGGAGTGCAGTGGTATGCTGATGGCCAGCACTGCCTCAGCCACTGGGTTCAGGTGAGCATTCTGCCTCAGTCTTCCAAGTAGCTGGAATTACAGGCATGAGCCACTACGCCTGGCTAATTTTTTGATTTAACGTAGAGACAAGTTGTCCAGGCTGATCTCAAACCTCTGGATTCAGGCAATCTTCTCACCTCAGTCTCCCAAACTGCCAGGATTACAGGTGTGAGCCACTGCACCCAGCCAGGAAAATATTTTATAAGCTTCTTCCTAAAAAGTAAAATTTGCAATACATACTCAAATCAGTACTTCCCCTGTAACACATAGTTATTAATTATAATAACAAATTAAAAGGCCTTTTGAGTCTATTTCGTTTCTGCATTTAAATCTGACCTAGAAATTCAAGATGGAAGAGAGTATTATCCAATCCAGGTGCAGTGGCTCATGCCTGTAATCCCAACACTTTGAGAGGCCGAGGCAGGAGAATTGCTTGAGCCTAGGAGTTTGAGACTACCCTGTGCAACACAGCGAGATCTTGTCTCTACAAAAAAAAAAAAAAAAACCAGAAAATTAGCCAGGTGTGGTGGTGTGTGCCTGTAGCCCCAGCTACTTAAAAGACTGAGGCAGAAGGATCACCTGAGCCCAGGAGGTTGAAGCTTCAGTGAACCATGATCGTGTCACTGTACTTCAGCCTGGGTAACAGAGTGAGATCATGACTAAAATAAAAGTATCATACTGTCACTTTTGACAGAAGAAAGTTTATAACCTGTACATAAGTTCTTAGGAAATAATATTATCAGGAAATATTTGATGGCCCCCTTATCGGTAAAAAAATAATTTTAGAAAAATTTATTTTTTGGATCAGCATATTGTAGCATAATTCTTAAAGAAACTTTTACTTTAAATCAGTTTTATTGTAAGCCTAGAAGAGAAACAAGACTAGGAGGTGAACCTAGTCTTGACAAGAAGTTGGTGAGATGAAAAGAAATATACTGTGGAACCACCTGTTTTTAAGAAATGAGACTCTGGATTTATGCAGCAGCTTTAAAAAATCTCTCCAGGCAACTGTTTGGCAGCTATTTTGGATCTTGTGTGAAATTTTTAGTATATTTCAAATAAAAGCAGACTTCTTTGTTTTAAGATAGTAACTTTTTGATACCCTATTAGTTCATTTATTTAACAAATATTTTCTAGGCATCAATTATATGATACATGTTGCTCAGGATATAAAGTTGAATGTCAAAAGACCTTTTCTTCATGGAATGACATACACAGGATGCAACCCTGGAAGCTATATTAAAAAGTGTATGCTCAGAAATGAAGAACTGAGTATCACATGTTCTCACTCATAAGTGGACTTTGAACAATTACTGTAATACTATAAGAAAAGGATTGACATTAGTGCGAAACTGACAGGGGAATAGGGGTGGTATTGACAGTAGTAGGAAACTGCGGGGGGAGAGGGGAGCCCACCTCATCAGCAAGGGTATCTGCATAATGAGCATTTCTATACCTAACCCTGAATTGTATTCCACATCTTTAAAATAAAAAAATTTAGAAATGGTGTATGCTTTCTCTCATGCACTGTTAGTGAGAATGTAAAATGGTATAGCCACTATGGAAAACAGTATGGCAGGTCTTAAAAAAATTAACAGTAGAGTTACTATATGATTCAGCAATTCCTCTTCTGGATATATATCCAAAAGAATTGAAAGCAAAAGCTTGAACACGAGACTGTTCACATTCATAACAATATTATTCACAAATAGTCAAAAGATGGAAGCAACCCAAGTGTTCATTGATGGGTGAATGGATAAATAAAATGTACTATATACATTTAATAAAATATTATTCAACTCAAAAAAAAGGAAATTCTGACACATATTACAACATAAAGGAAGCAAAGTAAAATAAGCTAGGCTAGGTGCAGTGGTTCATACCTGTAATTCCAGCACTTTTGGAGGCTGAGATGAGAGGGTCACTTGAGCCCAGGAGTTTGACACCAGCTTGTGCAAACATAGCAAGACCTTGTCTTAAAAAAAAAAAAATTAAAAAATTAGTTGGATGTAGCTATGCACACCTGTAGTCCCGGCTACTTGAGACTGAGGTGGAAGATCACCTGAACCCAGGAGGTCAAGGCTGTGGTAAGCTATGATAGTGCCACTGCACTCCAACCTGGGCAACAGATTGAGACCCTGCTTTAAAAAAAAAAAAGAGTTGTTACAAAGGAACAAATATTGCCCGACTCCACTTATATGAGGTACTTAGGGTAGTCAAATTCAGAGACAGAAAGTAGAATAGAGGTTGCCAGGGACTGGGCGAAGGGAAGATCAGCGAGTTAGTGTTTTTTTGTTTATATGTTTGTTTTTTAGAGACAGAGTATTGCTCTATCACTCAGGTGGGTGTGCAATGTTCTGATTATAGCTCACCACAGCTTGAACTTTTGGGCTCAAGTGGCCCTCCTGCCTCAGCCTCCCGAGTAGCTGTGACTATTATGTGTGCCACCACCCATAGATAATTTTTTTTTTCCCCTAGAGACAGAGTCTCATTATGTTGCTCAGGTGGACTTGAACTCTTGGCCTCAAATTATTCTCCTGCCTCAGTCTCCCAAAAAACTGGGATTATAGGCGTGGACCACTGTGTCCAGTCGAGAGTTAGTGTTTGAAGGGTATGGGGTTTCAGCTTGGAATGATGGAAAAGTTCTGGAGATGGATAATGGTGATGGTTGCACAACAATGTGAATGTACTTAATGCTACTGAACTGTACAGTTAAAATGACTAGAATGGCAAATTTTATGTTATGTATATTTTTGCTCACAATTAAAAAAGAAGGTATACATTTATAAGAACCTAAGTTATATTGGGGACTCAAAAAAGGAGTATTGCCAGGCATGGTGGCTCATGCCTGTAATCCCAGCACTTTGGGAGGTGAAGGCGAGAGAATTGCCTGAGCCCAGGAGTTTGAGACCAGCCTGGGCATCATGGCAAGACCTCCTCTCTACAGAAAATAAAAAAATTAGCTGGGCATGGTGGCACATGCCTGTAGTTCCAGCTACTTAGAAGGCAGAGGAAGGATAGCCTGAGCCCAGCAGGTCGAGGCTGCGGTGGCTGTGAGCACCGCATTCCAGCCTGGGTGACAGAGTGAGAATCCAACTAAAAAAAGGGGGAGGGATATTGACTTCCTTTGGGGCTAAGAAAAGCTTCTCAAGGAGACACTTGAGCAAGGAGATAAGGTGTGTGATGGAGGGCCAGAAGTCCTGGGTCTTGATTCTACTCTGTTATTCAGTGATGGTGTAACCTTGGACAAGTGGCATAACTATTCTAGAAGCAGGGTAGCATGGAGGTTCATCACAAGGACGCTAAAACAAATGACTTGTTTGAGCTGCAGTTCATTTACCAGCCATATGACATTTTTCAAGTTAAGTCATGGACATTTTTTTTTTGAGTTGGAGTCTCACCCCATTGCCCAGGCTGGAGTGCAGCATGCTCACGGCCACCCCAGTGTTGACCTGCTGGGTTCAGGCGATCCTTCTGCCTCAGCCTTCCAAGTAACAGGAACTACAGGTGTGCACTACCACACCCGGTTAATTTGTTGATTTATCGTAGAGATGAGGTCTCAACAAGTTCTCACTGTTCTCGAACCCATGGGCCAGGCAATCCCCTCACCTCGACCTCCCAAAGTGCTAGGATTACAGGCTTGAGTCACCGCGCCCAGTCATGTCATGGACATCTTTAAGTCTTGGTTTCTTCAACTATAAACGGGGAAGTTAATGTCCACCTCATCAGGTTGCTGTGAAGGTGTAATTAGATGTAGCATGAGAAAACGTTAGCATTGTGCCTGCCACAAAGTGCTCAGTAAGTGTCAGTAACTTTTATTTTTTGAACCTCATCTATAAAATAGGGTTAATATTTACTTGTCTTAAAATGTTTCAGCTATTTTGAGGATCATTTGAGATACTGTATGTGGAAGAGCTTTGTGTGGAGATTAGCTAGCACAACTGAAGGTAGGAAAACTTGGGCATGTGTTCCCATCAGACGGAACAGCATGAGCAAAAGGCAGGAGGCCAAATAGTGTGGGAGTGTTAACGTTGGTAGTAATGTTGGGTGTTTGAAAGTGGTTAGTGGGAAATCAGGCTGAAGAGACAGAGCTGGGATGGTTTATGGAGAACCTTGAGGGCTCAGCTAAGAAGTACACTGCAGAGATAGATACCATGGAATGTGAGTGGGAGAGAAAGGGCAAGGATCATGCCATGATTTGATTTGGCATTGAGAACTAAAATTGAAGGGTGTGTCTGTCTGCCTTGGAGATCTGCAATGATCTTCATCTCCTGATATTCATGTTCTGTGCAATTCCTTATCCTTGAGTGTCATCTGGATCTAGTGACTTACTAAACTAACAAGAATACAGCAAAGGTGATAGGATGTCACTTCTGAGAGTAGTCTACAAAAAAACCCAACTTCTGTCTTGCTTGTCCTCTCTTGTTTTCTGGCTTCCTCACTCTGTTGGAAGCTACTGCCATGTTTGAGCTGCACTATGGAGAGGCCCAGAGGTAAAGGAACTGATGTATCTGGACAGCAGTCATTGAGAACCTGAGGTCTGCCAATAGCCACGAGAGTAAGCTGGGACATGCTTCGTCCCCCAGATGTGCTGTGAGATGACTGCCACTCCAGGTGTCACCTTGATTGCAGCCTCATGAAGACCCTAACCCCAAAGATACATTGTGAAGCTGAGTCCAGATTCCTAACACACAGAGACTGTGAGATAACAGCTATTTGTTATGCTAAGTCAACAAGTTTTGGGATAATTTATTTCACAGCAATAGTTAATAAATACAGATGGGAATAGAATGAATTTGAAGCACTGGTAGGCTACACAGTTGAGATCCAGTTGTTATTAAAGGTGTCAGAACTCTGAAAATGAGGTAGGAGCTGGAGTTAAAGCTTCAGGACTGACTGAGGGGTAGATGAAATAGATTTTTGAGGGTGAAAGAGTAGGAAGAAAAGAGGAAAGAAAGACAAGGAATAGGAAGATGAGAAAAGAGGATAGAAGAAAAGGGCAAGGAAAGGAAGAAAGGGCAAGAGAGATAAAGAAAGAGGTAGAAGAGAAGGGGAGAGAACTGAGGACAACTTGGAATGCAAAGATCAGAGATTTACCTTTACCTTTGTATCAGCTGTGCTTAGTTTTTTCTATAGCTCAGTGTTGTGGGTATTATTATCCATTATTTTTATTGCCATTTACAGATGAAAAAGCTGAAAGGTTAAATAACCTGTCCAAGGCCAAGTAGCCATTCGGTGGTGGAAGTAGAATTCAAACCCAAGTCTGTCTGATTTTAGACCCAGAGCTCTTAACTACAGGGCTTCAGTGCCTACAACTATGTTCTTTCTTAGTTAGACTTTGGCCTCCTTATTAGTCAGGATTAGGTTTGGCTGCATATATTGGAAATAAGTATACAGCAGTGACTTTAATAGGATAGAATTTTCTTCTTCTTTCAGTTAGAGATGTCTGGCGCAGGCAATCAAGGGCTGGTATAAACCCTTAGATGATGGCTTCATGGTGCCATCTGTGCCCCAGGCTCTTAAATTTCTGCCTCATTATCCTTGTGCATGAGCACCATTCTCAAGGTCATCTCATGGTCCAAGATGACTCCTGGAGTTTCAGCCATCAACTGCAAGCTGAGAAAAAAGGAAGAAAAAGGCAAAAGGAATCAGTATTAACTAAGTCAGATCCCTTTGAGTAGTCTTCTTAGAAATCCCACCCTATTAGACCAATTAAGGGCATGATGCCCAACAAGACTGCCTGCACTTCAGATGCCAGCCGTAAGTTTTGGTTTCCTGGACCACTCGCACTTCTAAGTGGCTGAAAATTTGGGTGTTCCTATGACTCCCTCAGGTTTAATAATTTGCTATAATGACTTGAGAAAGCACTATACTTATGATTATAGTTTGATAATAAAGGATATAAATCAGGGCCAGTCAAATGAAGAGGTCAAGGGCAAGGTCTGAGAGGGTCACGAATACATATAGTACCATACCTTCTCCCTGTGTTGTCAGGATGCATCATCTTCCTGGAATATCAATGTTTATCAATGAGGAAACTTCTCTGAGCTTTGGTGTATAGAATTTTTGTTGGGGTTTCATTATATGGGCCTGGTTGATTGAATCACTGACCTTGTGATTGAACTAAATCTCCAGCTCTCTTAAAGCCCCAACTCTCTAATCACATGGTAGGTCTTTCTGGTGACCTGCTGCCATCCCTTGATGAGTAATCTCTTTAGCTTAAAATCAGGTGTGATCTAAGGCATTCATGAATGATAAAGACACTCCTAAACTCAGGAGATTCCAAGGGTTTTAGAAGTTACCTTCCAGGAACCCAGTACAAAGAGCAGATAAATATTTTGTCATACAACCTCTCCCACCTGTAGGAGTTCCTACTATGCACTAGGCATTGTGCCAGGCTATTCCCTTCCTTCCTTCCTTCCTTCTGGTGTTTATAGTGCTATGTCAGCTTTGCTGCAAGTAACAGAAAACCCAATCAATAGAAAAAAAATTTTTTTGTGGAGATGAGGTCTCACTATATTGCCCAGGCTGGTCTTGAACTCCTGGGCTCCAGCAATCTGCCCACCTCAGCCTCCCAAAGTGTTAGGATTATGGGTGGGAACTACATCGTGCCTGGCTTGTTTTTAATGACTATTTTACTTTATAATATTTACAGAAAAAAACCAGGAAGCTAGTAAAGAGTTCTCCAACACCCCTACTATTCCCCTATTATTAACATCTTGCATTAATATGGTACATTTATTACAATTAAATGAACCAATACTAATATGTTAGTATTAACTGAAGTACATACTTTATTCACATTTCCTTAGTTTTTAACCTAATGTCCTTTTTCTGTTCTAGACTCCCATCCAGGATGTCAGATTACATGTAGTTGTCATGTGCTCTTAGGCTCTTCTTGGCTGTGACAATTCTTCAGCCATTCGTATTTTCAATGATCTTCACAGTTACAAGGAGTACTGGCCAGGTATTTTGCTTTTGGGATTTGTCTAATGCTTTTCTCATGATTAGACTAGGGTTATGGGCTTTGGGAGGAAGACCACAGAGATAAACCAACAAACTATGTAGATTTTATCCTCATATTTCCTTTTATTATCACACGATGGCTTCTGTGTCTACTCCAGATTCAGGACTACATTCAAAGATAGAAAGAGGCAGAAGAAGGAGGGAGAGAAGAGGCACATTTGTTCCTTTTTGTTTTAAGTCAGTAACGTCACCCCTCCTCCTCCTCCTTTAAATCAGCAAGGTCACCCCTCCACCCAGGGTCAGAAAGCAGGGACAGGATGCTCACACTTGTCATAGACTTTGACAGACGAAGCACATTACCATCAGAATAAAACCAGGGTTCTATCAGCACAGAAGGAAGCAAGCCAGTGACTGACAGGCAAACAACTGGCTGTACTGGCCCCAAGTGCCTACTGTGTATGAGGCTACACTATTCCAGGTGTTACAAAAAATTAAAGGACATGAGAGATGGGGCTTTCTATCAGATTTTGCAAAAATGATGTATTCCAATAAATATTCTCTTTTAAAGGCCTCATAGTAGAAGGGGAGACTGTTATTCCACTGATTCTTTGGTTACTCAATCAAATCCATCCTCCACGGATGAATATTTGTCACACGTCACAGGTGCTATCAAATGAAAAGACCAGTTTTAAAGAGTCATTCCTAAAGCAATGGGGCAATGATATGTTTGAGAATAAGCATTTATTTAGTTTCCCTAAAGTGTCTAGTTGGACAGTGTAACTCTTTCTTGGATGTCTGCTTTTTTTTTTTTTTGAATTGGAGTCTCACTCTGTTGCCCAGACTGGAGTGCAGTGGCTGCTTCCGGCCACCGCAGCCTCGACCTGCTGGGCTCCGGCGATCCTTCCGCCTCAG
>NW_007019593.1:309241-313953 GCF_000164805.1 Carlito syrichta
TGGCTTACTTTTTTTTTTTTTTTTTAAACCAAATCAGTTATATTCTAGTCACCTCTTAAAATACCTTGCCCTTGAAATGCTGATAACAAGCCAGACTCAGTGGCTCAGCCTGTATTCCCAGCACTTTGGAAAGTTGAGGAGAGTGGATTGCCTGAGTCCACAGGTTCGAGACCCGCCTGGGCAACTTGGTAAGACCTTGTCTCTACAATAAAATAAAATAAAATAAATTAGCTGGGTGGGGTACCTCATGCCTGTAGTTCCCGCTACTTGGAAGGCTGAGGCAGAAAGATGGCCTGAGCCCAGCAGGTCAGTGCTGGGGTGGCTGTGAGTGTGCCACTGCACTCCATCCTGGGCAACAGAGGGAAACAGAGTGGGACTCCAACTCAAAAAAAAAAAAAAATGCTGATGACATAAATGAGAAAACTAACAGACGTGAATCAAGAGTAAACACAGGACTATCTCGTATAGTGGTAAATTATGGATTGCAAGCAATATAATTTGAGGGTATTTAGAGCAGACACAGATCAGTGAGGGTAGGTGTGGCAGAAAAGCTTCAGAGAAGTGGACCTTATGTCTTCTTGAAAGATTGTCTGGTTCTCCTGGTGTTTATTTTCCTCCTCCCCTGCCATGAAACCAGGATTCCTCTGACAGAGTTGTTTTTATTCATGTTCGTTCTCTCTCTCTTTTGGAATTAGGGTCACTCTGTTGCCCAAGTCTGGAGTTTAGTGGCATGATAACGACTCACTGCAGCCTTAACCTCTTGGACTCAGGCCATCCTTCCATCTCAGCCTCCTGGGACTACAGGTGCATGCCGCCATGCCTGGCTTATTTTTCTGATTTTTTGTAGAGATGAAGTCTAGCTATGTTGCCCAGGCTGGTCTCAAACTCTTGGGCTCAAGCACTTCTCCCACCTCAGCCTCCCAAAGTGCTGGGATTATAGGTATGAGCCACTGCACCCAGCATATTCTCTTTTTATTAAGTACCAAGTTACATATTTTCATTAATTTTCAAGTTCATTTATTCAGGTTATTCAGGTCTTGCGACTTTTACTTAGTAATCTTTTTTTTTTTGAGCCGCCCAGGCTGGAGTACAGTGGCATACTCATGGCTACCACAGCCTCGACCTGCTGGGCTCAGGCGATCCTTCCACTTCAGCTTTCCAAGTAGTTGGAACTACAGGTGTGTGCCACTATGCCTGGATAATTTTTTGATTTATTGTAGAGACGAGGTCTTGTCAAGTTGCGTAGGCTGATCTCGAACCCATAGTCTCAGGCAATCCTCTTGCCTCTGCCTCCCAAAGTGCTGGGATTACAGGCATGAACCACTGAACCCGGTTACTTAGTAATCTTAATTAAATGACCTTTATGTTTTTTAAGAGAAGGGGTCACACTACAATGCCTGGGCTTAAGTGTAGTGCATATTCACAGGTGCAATTATAGCACACTGTAGCCTTCAACTACTGGGCTCAAACAATTCTCCTATCTCTGTTTCTCTGGATAGCTGGGACTACAGACATATGCCACCAAGCCTGGCTTAGCTATTTTCTTTGCACAGTGTTTTATATAGTAGTCTTCACAGCCACATAGATCAAGATTTGAATTCAAGCACTGGTATTTTTTTTTTTTTTGAGTTGGAGTCTCATTCCATTGCCCAGGCTAGAGTGCAGTAGCATGCTCATGGTCACCCCAGTGTTGACCTTATGGACTCAGGTGATCCTTCCACCTCAACTTTCCAAGTAGCTGCAACTACAGGCATGTGGCATCACGCCCAGCTAATTTTTTGACTTATTGTAGAGATGAGGCCTCACCAAGTTGCCCGGGCTAGTCTCAAACTCATGGGCTCAGGCAGTCCTCTCACCTCGGCCTCCCAAATTGCTGGGATTATAGGCATGAGCCACCGCGCCCGGCCAAGCTCCAGTATTTACTGGTTTTGTGGTCTTGTGCATTTTCCTTACTGTATCTCATTCTGTTTCTTATTTAATAATAATCCCAACTAGGCTGCTGTGAGACATAATAAGTTAAAGGAAGAGGACACAGAGCACAGTGTCCCACCCAAAGAAAATGCTTGATAATAGCATCTGCTGTGATTATCACCAAATTGATGATAGAGGCAATGGTGATGTTAATATAAACTCAGGGAAAGAGATGGCTATGAAGAAGCCCCTACCTGGCTTTCACCACTATGTCACTGTTACCTTTACATAAATGTCCACTCGCCAAAGTAAATTTCATTTCCCTTGACTTTTTAATAATCACTGTCTTAGAAACAGCAAGGAGGGATTCAAGTACTCAGGAAAGTTCTATTATCTGTGAAGGCACCACCAACCTTGTGACTTAGATTGCCAAGCTGAGATCAGGCAATATCCTACATGATAAACTGGCACAAGCACAAGAGATCTTGAAACATCTGCAATTAGTTGACACTTGGAAACCAGTCTAAAGGAATTTATGCTTTAAATCAATGGCAGTTGTCAATGAGCCTGTGAGGGAATCCTTGTTAGGACCCTCAGGCTTCTACGGCAACTCATACTGATAATAACAAAAAGAGAAGTTTCCCAAGCAGAAGATCAATCTAATTCAATCACTTAATGCAGAATTATGGTATCAAGTTTCCACATCACTGAATGGCCATGGGTTTAGAGGTGTGAACCATAAAATAACTGCGGGTGTTAGACATTTAACAAGTTATTTTATTCTTAATTGCTGGCATTTGTTTAACTATTTTCTTAATTCTAATTTATGTTTTTATGTTCCAGTTTGTTTACATAGCCCATAGTTCCCAATTGCCTTTATTTGCCTAAGTGTTTCTTTAATTTTATTTACATTTTTATATATGTTGCATTGCTTACATAACTCATTGCTTGGAGTAGGCTAGAAATAACCATAAATCCTCATTGCTAATTAGGCTCATCCTTATGACTGATTAGTCAAGATTATGAGCCTAGAAGGAGGGCAGGGAGGAGGTCTAATAGTGAGTCACAGGATCCTTGCATTTTAGAGCTGGAAGGAATCTTAGAGCTTAAGGTATCTTTCATTTGTGACTTTGCAACTTCAACATTAGGGAATTATGAAAGGTTGTCTGCTTGCTCTTGCTCCTTTATGCAAAAATAAAGGATTTTTAGTATGTTTAGGGATTTGGTAACAGCTTTGACAAACAAGTCAAGAATAAAGAAACAACCTAATCAATGATGACTCTGAGTAACCCATAACGGGGACTTGAAAGAAGAACTGAAAACTCGATACATCAGTGGGCTATAGAAGAGCAGAGAATATTAATGAACATGAGAGGGGTTCTTCTTTGGAGGTAAGTAAGCAGAGTGGATTTTTTGGAACTCCCTCCTCAGCAGCTGTGCAGTTTGTAAGGATTTTAGCTTGCCTAACTGTAAGCTTAGCTATTAGCTTTGCAGTGGGGAGTATTTAAAAGTACACACAACATATGAAGGTAAGAACCTGGAACCGAGTAGCCTACTTCATTCCAAGAATCCATCTGGCATTTAAAGTACTGCTTGTCCTACATTAAACCCTGCAGAGTAAGAGCCATTTTTCATATCCTCATACCCCTATTTTTGGTTTCAGGTAAGACAGCTTATTGAGTTTGGGGGAAGGAACAAGGAGACTTTTCAAAACTACCTAACCACTACTTATCTAGATGAGCTCCATGAATCTAAAATGGGAAGAAACATGTTGAAGCCCCTGTTTGGGAAATCAGCTTAAGAGAAATCTCAAGTCTCCACAAGACATGGAAGTCCAGATTCCAAAATAATGTGCGTCCTTAGTTATTTGTGGACAGAGTATAGTGGGAAAAGAGGCATTTATAGACATGAAAAATTGTGGCTGGAGTCACCAACATTAAATGACTCATGGTGATGTGGTAAGTTAATAAATGAAATTCAGTCAATTCCTAAATCTGGAGCCATCTAACAGCAGACTCTGCAAAAGGAGTCGTCCCTGGATTGCCAGGGGGATGCAGAGTGTGTAAAGTGTTGTAAGCCTTGAAATTTCCCTTCTCCCAGACCTTCTTCCTTCTGACATATTTTCTTATGTTCCCCTTTCAGGGGAACGTGTATGGCACTCAGATCTGCTTAGATCAAATTTCAAGCATGCCAGACAACAGGCTCGCACCTTAACTGGTCACCCCTTGAGGGACAGCGCAAGGCCCACAGCGCTAGCATTAACTCTGAGCGGCGCCCTCTAGGTTACTATGGCGACCGCGGGAGGGGCGGGGCCACCATTCGCTGCCTTTGCCCAGGACCTTTCGAACGCTCCAATTGGTACAGTCCTTTCTAACTCTGTCCCGCCCCGTTCCGCGCCGAGCGCGATGCGATTGGCCCAGGACGGGCGGACAGGTACCCAAAAGGTACCACCTTCTGATGGAAGAGCGGGAAAGTGCACCAGGCGCTGTCCGAGGCGTGAAGCTCTGGGTGCTGCGGTGAGCATGCAGTTATCTTCGGAGCGAGTTGCCCCACACACAATCCCCTGCATACATGACTGCTATCAGTGAGAAGCAGGAGTCAGGGCGCGGGCACAACGTCTGCGGGCCGGGGGGGGTCCATTCCGGGGGGGCGAGAACGCGACGAAACGCGAGTGAGGATCCCGCGGCGCACTCAGGCGCCAGGGCTCAGAGGCCAGAGGGGATGGGCCCAGCCCCGGGGGCGGTGCCAAGTAGCGGCGGCGGGAGGCGCAAGGCCCAATGAGTGCGCGCGCCGCCCCGGGG
>NW_007019593.1:314634-335207 GCF_000164805.1 Carlito syrichta
TGGACGATCAATCCAGGATGCTGCAGACTCTGGCCGGGGTGAACCTGGCCGGCCACTCGGTGCAGGGGGGCATGGCCCTGCCGCCTCCCCCGCACGGCCACGAAGGGGCGGACGGCGACGGCAGGAAGCAGGACATCGGCGACATCCTCCACCAGATCATGACCATCACCGACCAGAGCTTGGACGAGGCGCAAGCAAAGTTGGTGTCGTCTCATTAAGCATCTTTTGTGTGTGTGCGGGAGCCGGGCCCGCGGCCGAGTCGCGGCCCGGGGTGGCGCCCGGGGCGGAGGCCTCAGCCCCCAGCGGGGAACTTTCTCCGAAGCCGGGCCGCGCGCCCCGGCCTCGGGGGCACTCGCCTGCGCACCCCCCGAAGCGGGCGGGAGTCGGCAAAGTTGCTTCGGGCTCGGGACGGACTTGGTGCGGCGCGAATTTTGCGGTCTCCTCTCCCCCTGCCCTGCCCTCTCGCAGCCCGGCCCCTCCTCGGATTTAAACCTCCCGCCTGGCCCCCAGCGCGCCGCCGGGCCGGACCCGGGCCGCCGCGGAGGGAAGTGCAACTTTCTCCCCCGGCCCTGAGTCCCGGCGCCGGCCCCCTTGGCCGCGGGGCGACCTCGCGGGGCGGGCAGCCGCCTGGCGCTGGGCGCTGGGCGGTTCCCTAGCGGGTCCGGGTGCGAGCGGCCAAGTTCTCGGGGAGGGAGAGCCGCCTGGCAAACTTTGCCGAGCTGTCACCCGCCCGCGGGCCGCATCGGCCGGCCGCGGCGCGCCCGCTCCCCTTGCGCTGGGCGGACTCGGGGGCCCTTCCGCACCGGTCGCCTCCCCCGGGCCGCCGCCGTCTGTCCCTGGACGAGGCTCCCGCGCGGGTTCGCGCCCGCGGTCGCCAAGGCTACTGCCTGCCGGGCAGATGCGTCCGCTTCGTTCCGGCTGGAGCTTTCGCCGCCGGGGCTTGCCGCTGTCGCGAACTAGTCAACTCGAGTTTTTGTTGACGTCCCGTGATTCAAAAGAGACTTCCAAATGAGGGGGTCGGAATTAAATCTTGGGTCTAACTTAAAGGGAGGCGCCATATTATTCCATAGGTGATGCTAATACCTTTGTGTTTTGCTATTTGATTTTTAGGAAGCATGCCTTGAACTGTCACAGAATGAAACCCGCACTCTTCAGCGTCCTGTGTGAGATCAAAGAGAAAACAGGTAAGGCGCTGCGCCCTGCAGTGGGCCTGGACACCCCCGAGGTGGGGTCGGAGCTACTCCTTCGACTCTCCAGTTGAGAGCTGCTGCTTTTGGGCACCGCCATCTTTGATCATTCTCTCCTTCCCACGTCCTGATCTTGAGAAAAAACTGCAATAAATCTGGATTCGATTTCTCAGTTCTGTTCCTGGTGTAAAATGAAGTGTAGGTGCGGACCGGGCTGGGTCGCCGTTCCCAGGCGGCTATCCCTGGCTGCAGGAAGGGAGGGGGCCCGGAGAGCCAGCCGCCCTCTCCCCTCGCCTTTTGCCTTGTTTGTGTGTCAGTTTTTAAAAGGAGCAACGGGAGACTGGATGCCAGGACCGAGTCTCCGGGAGAAGCATCGCCCGAACTTTGTTTTACTTAGCCTTAGGCTTCAGCTCCACCGATAGAAGAATAGATGCAATTGAACAGATCCCAATAGACTGTTTGAGTTAGTGTCTTAGGTGGGAAGACTACTTTTAAGAATTGAGGAAGGGTAATAAAATGTATGGGCATATACAATATATCTATTAATACTTTTATTAAATGTTGTATCTTGAAGTCATTGCACTTGTAACTGTGCTTAATGTATAAAGTAGAAAAAGGTCCACAGATGCAGGTTAAACAATTTCTAAGTGTTCAAGACAGGGAGTATAGGAGAAGACATGGTTTGCAAGTGCTGGAATGAAAACTACAGGTACATATAGGCAAATTTTTGGCATTTCATTTCAGTTGAACTTTCTTAATTGAAGATTTTAGTCTTGAAGTAGAATTATTGCTCAAGTTGAAGCAGAGATTTAATTTAGATGCTTTAGTTTGTATTTGGCATTACCTTCCCTGTATATGGCAAACAAATTCATTAAACAAACTTTACTGTTGATTTTTTTTCTTTTATTTTTTTGAGGTGTGTGTTGGATATTTTGTATTTTAAAGTTTGCCATTTTGTAAGTTGAGGCAAAGGAGAAAAAGTTAAGTCCAGGATATGGCAATATCCAAATGATGTTATTTAAAAGGTTAAATGTGATTGTGTTTAAATTGAGTATATGCATAATAGCATACTGCATGTGATTGTTAGATTGATAGGTGAGTTGCCCTTCTTTGAAACAGATTTTTCATTTTACAATACTATTCTGATCCTAAAAGTAAGCAAGAAAATATGATGGGTTATTGCTGTATATTAAATATATTTGCTAAACCATAACTAATGGCAAGTAATGAGAGCCCAAAGAGTAGTTTTCCTGCTTTTTTACTCGCATGGTATGGATGGCTTCTTAGTGATTCTTTTTAGGACATATTTTGCATTTTAAAAATCATAGGCGTTTAAAATTACTAACTTTTAGCTAGATTGATTTTTAGCTACCTTTAGAAACCATTATGATTTAAAACGGTAGATAATTTTTATCTCACTGTAAAGTGAGACATCTGGTATTGCATTTTGAAGATTCTTAGTGTAGAAGCCTAAAAATGTGCAGTTCTCAGTAAATTATGTTTTAATGTCCAAGGGTTTTCTTGCTTTCAGGACTCCACTTCAGTTTCTGCTGACAGCTAAGCACTGGGGTATTGACTATGTTGTGAATATTAAGATTGATTCAACTTTATACAGGCTTATATTACTAAGGAGAGGGAATTGACACATCTCTCTTCTCTCACCCTTTTCATGATTTGTATTTTTTTCTTTTTTAAAGTTTTGGCCTAGCTAGCTTGAGATCTAAATCCAGCAAACTGCTTTTCGTGTTTAGACATTTAGCAGCAGGCAGAATTCAATTAGGAAGCCCAAGTCCTTTAGTTGCTTATTTGCTCAGGACTTAGTTACACTGTTCTGAAAGGAAAGTATAGTCAACCACATGTCAAAGGTGAGTTACTGAAAAGAAACAAGTGTTTTCTGGGTCTGGGATTACTGGCAGAGAGAGCTTTGATAGGGCTGTTGCTATTTAAGAAGCAAGAGGTAGCTGACAAAAGAAATTTTTGTGTTTTGAAATTGTTTTGGGGGCTTTCAATGATAACTTGTAAATTAGAGTCTTCTTTTTGTGCGTTGGCCGGGAGATCCCAGTTTGCACGTTATCTCCTTTGTAAAAAGCCAACAACCGACAAAAGAGTAAAGGTGGCTGTCTGGGCAGAGGCATCTTCCTGCCAGCCTTTCTAAGCTTGAGAGCGATGAGATTTAAGTATTGAGTGATTGATGGGGGTGAAGCTGTTTCTCTCCTACTACCCATAGCTTTACCTCACACTTCAAAACTAGTCTTAGAATGAGTCAGGGACTCAGAATCCTCAATTTGAAATAAAACAGTTGTGTAAACATTAGTGTTACCAAAGCAAAAAACCAGGATAGCAAATTCCAGCCCCCCCATCTGCTTCCATAGTCATGCTTTGGAAACAAGAACTTATAAAAGAAGCATTGCATAATGCTTTTTCTTTAAATCATTTTGTTTAATCATTAACATAGTACCCAAAGATTAGTTTTTTCTAATCCACAGAAAGTTTACCCAATCATTTATGAATAGAAACCAGGAACATTGTGTGATGACTATTCTGCATAGTGTGGGAGTGGAGGTAAACTGTCACTTCAGTGGATAATGTCATTTCAGTTGTGCTTTTCTTCTAAAATAGGACAAAACCATTAAAAAAAATTCCATGTATTTGTAGATCTGCCAGTAAAATTTGAGGTTTCTGATCAGGCAGTGAACACTGCCAGTTCTGATGCATATAGGGGATTTTAGTTTAGAACACAACTGCTTCCCCCCCACCAAATATGAAAAGATATTTTTCTTTTCTGACAGATAAATGGGTAATCTACTACAATTATATTATTTTCTTGTTGAGAGGTAAGGAAAGTATACTTTTATTATCATAAGATGTTTTTTCTTGAAAATGTATTTATTCTTTTATAAAAATTATCATACAATTATTTTGGGGCAGAAATGTCTCTCATTGTTCAATTGTGATATTTGTGCATTTTGAAAGCAACTATAACAAAGTTATAGCCTTTAAAATCAAGATATTTGTTCACCTTAAACTAAGCAACCAGTGAGATAATTTTTGATATGTTAAGATTTTTCTCCCGATTTTTAAAGCCATATTTTTAAAATCTCTTATTAAATATTCCTGATGCCACAAGGTTTACTCATCTGCATACTTTTGGTATATTATCTCACCTCCTTTGGGTCACGTTAATCTTGATTGTTGAAGTGCTTTTCTTTGTGAAAAATTTCATCCTCAAAAATCTGCCTTCTTTCTTAAGTCCTTGTCATGAGAGTTTAAATGAAGAAATGATTATTTTTCAAGAAAAAAAATTATTTATTTTTTAAACAAAAATTCAGTATTTTAGTGTATAATCTGAATTATATTATTGTGAAAAAATGTTGAGTATTAAAAAAGAATTAACATAACCTTTTGCTTTTTAAGTGATAGGTTAAAATACTCCATGTTGATAGCTGCCAACCAAATTCTGATTTATTGCCACCACAAACCCTAAATAGCATTCATTTACTAGTAATGTCTAATGGCATACATGATGGTTTGCCAGATTTGTAGCCTTTGTGAGGCTTATAAGCAGGACTGACTTGGGAAGATCATAAAACTTAATGAACTTCTCTACTGCAGGAGGTGTCCGCAGGGGAAGAGAAAGGCCTGCTTGGCTGGTTGGGCTGGTTGAAGTATTTTTTATGTTTAAGGAGAAGAAACTAATGAGTAAAAATGCTTTACTTTTAAAGTACCCCCCCCAGAAAGAGTCATAAGAATTTTAGATCGCAAAACTAGATAAAGAGTGTAGCTTGCAAGTGAGGTTTTATATGCATTTAGTATATGATGTAAGATTAAACCTTTTATCTTTATTGCTGTAAGTGTGACTAGCTTTCAGAGGGACAAGACAGTACTCTCAGTCAGCTCCTCTAATTCTGAACCGACAGGTTTAGAGACTTTTTGGAGTCTTTTTCTGGTCTTTTTTTAAGATTCAGTATAAAAATTTGTTGTTACTTTTTTTCTTTGAACAGAGCTGTGTAACTACTTTAATTTTCTATGTGTAAAAACCACATTTTCTTTCAAGTGAAAATTTAGCAAGAAATTGTCATGTATTAGTCTCAATGTTATTGTATATTTTGCATATGCTTTTAAGTTGTTCTTGCACTATTTCCAAAATAATTATAATCATTTGTTCTAAATTTTAAAAACAAATGCATTGTTCCATATCAGATTCCTTTTTGTGTTTTAATGAAACACAGTGTTTTAATGAATTTATTTTCTAGTTTTAAAAAACTTTGTATTATATTATGGACAACTTCAAGCATAAATAAATGTTGGGAGAAGAGAATCCTAATCCCTGGTGAACTCATTGCCCATCTTCTACAATTAGTAACAACTGGACATTCTTGTTTTCTTTGTAACTCCTACCTTCCCAAAATTATTTTGATGTAAATTTTAATGGATCTTTAATATTTTAAATTTTATATTAGTTTTAGACAGACATTATTGTCTATTAACATTGGAGATATTAAGTGATTAAATAGAAAGTGTACAAGATCAGTGTATCTTGGAAAGTTATAAATTATATTGCTTTCTAATACATTTTCCTTAAAGCAATTTATGAATATTTTACTTTTTTTCTATTTTTATAGATTTGTGTATCTTACTGGAGCTTTTGTAGGAGATTTTGAGAAAGGATGTAAACAAATGAATGTTTTTCTAACTCTAATTTCTCTTCTCCTACTCTTATATAATAATACAATATAGTTGTTGAAAACCAGGAAAAAAATCTCACTTCCAGGCTGGTTAGAACTTCATGATCTAAAGTTTTATGTAGATATTATTTTAAACTATGGGGCTGTTTTCCAATTCTGTTCTTTGTTTTTTTCCTCTTGTCAATACTAACTTGATCTATGCAAATAATTCTTTTGTACCTCAGTTTTAGCGAACCTCATTTTATTATAGGTTTTGTGTAGTTTTGGTATTTTATTTGGGACTTTACTCATATTATTTTATATAATTTTATTCCAAGTCAGAGGTGGTAATATTCTGTACTAGCAAAAGAGGTCTCAACTTGCCCCAAAGAGCTCACTGATTCATCACCTTTCATAAAATATACCTGTGTAAATTTTTCATACCATGAAGCTTTTCCTTTTAATTAATTTTGCTGGTATGTTTACATTTCAGCTTTTAAATTTTGCAAAAGGTTACTTCGGAGGTAGATTCAAATTAATATCTTATTTGGATTATTTGTATTTTGATACTTTATAGTGGCTTGATGTAAGATGAAGTTACATGATATGAAATGGGGCTATAAGAATTGAAATTGCATTTTGTGAACCACACCCTAAGTCAATCATCGCTTTATTTTATACTTATACCATGAAGTGTCTATCTATTTAGAACAAATACTTAACACATCAAGTTAAGTGAGGATTTAAACTATTTTTCCCCTGTTCATGTGTGTGAACATCGTTAGATTTTTATTAGGTCAATATTGACACTATGAGAATAATGTTTTATTTGTTTTCTCAGCAGGCTTGTGTTTTAGCCATTCATCAGTGTGATCAGCATGATTTAAGTAGTAACTGACTAACAAAGCTTACACATTCCCACCCTCACCATGTTGACCTTTTTAAACATTTGCTCTACTTTAGTAGGTCATTTGAGTCTTAAGTTTGACAGAGTAAATAATTTATATCACCATGTAGTATAAAGTGGTCAAGGTTTTTCAGAACTGGCTATCATAGATTTTTTTTTACAAAGTAATAGAAGTTAATCAGATAAACAAATTACCATCACAGCTAGGTGATGGTGTTATATTTAGCAAATAAATTAATAAGTAGTGCTTGAATAAGCCACTGAAAAATATGCCATCTTTTTATGCCTTCAGATACAGAACATATTAGAAGATACATTTCATTAATCTTCAACACTTGATTCAAATTATTCCCTTTGTAGGCAGAATTGCAACGAGAATTCTTTATTATTTTTTCATAGATATATTCCATAAATATAATTTTAAAATTATTTTTAATGGTAATTGTAGTTTGCATTGGCATTAAATTTGAGTGTACATCTATCAGAAAAATTGGTGTGATATGTATTGAATTGACATAACATTTTTTGGGTATGACTATACATAATAACAGATTAGAACTGAAAACAAGATCAATAAGATAAAAATAATTGTCAAAAATTTTGTACTTGTTTCCTTTCAATTTAAGTGCTTTAAAAATGTTAAGCTGTTAGAACAATGACACTTTTTTGTGATCATATTAATGAGGATTTGGCATACAAAATAATCCTTTTAACGCTGATGATTTCTCACAGTGTTTAAACCGTTATTTGGGAGACTCAGCATATGTTATGGCAAAATGATTTTTTTAAAATTTTTATGTGATACATTAGTTTTCAAAGCATATTTCTTAGGCATCCAAGTCCAGCAGGTGGCTTTTTACATTTAAAAATTCATAAATTTTAAAATCCCCTAAAATTTTATTTCTAATTCAAATTAACTAATTGAGAATGTCAGCGTTTCCACTGTCTCTATGTTAACATTTATAATAGAACAAATGGCTGCATATAGAAATTATCTGCAACATAATCTAAATTAAGATTCTAAACAGACATTACAGATGCTGGCAACTTTGGCAATTATCATTTTGTTTGGTGAACAGTAGTAAAACAGTGTGCGGTAAAAGTGTTTAGAGAGAGAGGATAAATAAATTGAACAGTTTTGCAATGCAAAGTGGTTTGTGGTGTTTTTGAGGATTTCTTGGCTCTCTCTTAACTGCTATTGTGAGCCTGGAGCAGATTTCCCCATTGCTAATGCCCTAGAAGTATTAATTCACTTTGATATGCTAATTAGAGGGCATTATGCAAGAAATGAGATTAAGTGGCAGCATGAAGCCATTTGCCTGTCAGTAAATTGAGAGCTTTAGCATCAGGAGGAGCTTTGTTTTTTTTTCTTTTTCTTTTTTTTTTTTTTTTAGTTTCTCTTGGTTTTGCATATAAATAAAGTTGATTGAAAGGTCTAGAGAAGCTTCTAGAACATTGTTGGATTTTTCCCCCCCATAATTTATTTAAACATATGTCACCGAATTTTTCTGAATAATTGATCTAATTGGTGATACCAGATATGAAGTTTTTATGGAATTCTGTATAAAAATATACTAAGAATTTTGTGTCATGTGGTCTTTTTCTCTTAAAACAATTTCAGCAACATGGCTAGTGACCTGTTAGCATTTTTTCTTTTCAGAAGTGTAAACTTCTGTATATGGGCTTGTGTACCAATGTCACCAAACTGAACTTCACAAGGATACTTTCTTCAGTAGGGAAGGAAGAAGTTGTTTTGGGCTTCAGGAAACTATGTTAAATGAATATTAAGATTCTGACTTGAATCCATAAAAGCTGCAACAGTTAGAATTAGTAGTTAAACTGCCCTTTATAAACCTGTGGAATTTGTATTTCAGCATATATCTCATATGTGAGACTACTATGTTATTTGATTTTCATGTTGAAGATGCAATTTCATACTTGATTCTGATTTTGCTGATTTTTGTGGTTTAAGCCAGGCCTTGGAATTTTTCTTTATAAAGCTACTTTGTGATATTTTATATATTTTGGGGTGAAATACATTAATGAATACTGGCATGACTGTGGGGGAAGAGGGGGACAGAACTTCTTTAGGCCTGTGAAAAGATTGTTTCTTCAAGCATGGAACTTCTATCTGCATACACCATTGATAGAGATAGAATTGCAAAACCCTGACCTAACTACAATCCCTGTATATGGTTAAAGAGGAGAGGACTTGGGTAAAGCATTTCCTACTGGGGCTTAGTTCTAGTGTCTGAATTCCACCACTGTAGCTGTGACTCTAGACCCAATAAACCATAACTTCTCTTCAGAGCCATATGGATTATTTAGTCACCACAGCTGCCACGCATGCACACTACCGAGGCTGACATCTCCTCGGTGTGCATGCGTGGTGCCTGTTAATGTTAATGTGAGTAGGAATGTGCACACAGAGAAGAGGACGAGAGTTTCTCTTGAGACAAAAAGTCCTGATTGCATTTTCTCTGTGAGGAGGACTTAATGTACCTACCCTATAAGCTGCTTTTCTAAATGAAATGCTGGGTTACTTTAAATTCTCATTCTCTTCTCAGATTCCCTGAACTAGTTAAATCAATGAAGCCTCATTAGTTTGATTACTTGTGAAAATTTCATTTGAAACATATGAAGTTATTTTTGATTGAAATGGGAACAAAAAGCTTTTGAAATTGCATATTATTATTTAAACAAAAGGTTTCTGCAGGCTTTCAGATGTACTGAGGCTTGAAAATAAGAATTTACAGGAATTATTGGGAATGATTTATGAAATACTTGAATGACATTTGGTAAGATGGAATCACTACATTAAAAATGTATATGTAAGTGAAGTGGCACGTTTAAATGTGTAACTTATCTTTACTATCGAAGTGTCCTCACATGAGGAAGAATTGACTTAGGTTGTCTTACAAGTTTAGTTTTTCTTTCTTTTCTCCCTCTACTTCTCTTTAAAAAAAAAATACGGGTGAAAGTAGTTGGAATTCATAGTCAGATATATCATTTTCAACTTGGAATAGGAACTAGAGCAGGAAATTGATTTTATATTTATTATGAAAGCAAGAACTCTGCCACCAACTGACAGCCATCCATGTTTTAGTTTTGTGATAATTGTTCACAGACATTACTCTGCAGTTGGTCCAGATTATTTATAATGTTGATTGGGAGTGTTGGTCCATTAAAAGGTATGTGTATAATGAATATCTTTAATTAAACCAAGTAATATCAGAATATTTTATTGTTCTTTTACATTGGATCTTCGGTCTAGGATTAACTGTCAGTACTGGTAAGAACAAGTTACAATAGATTGTGCAATGATTTCTCGGGCTTCATGGATATATTTATTACCATTTTTGAACAAATTATACTAACATGAAAAGTTGTGTTTGAAATGATTGTGTGCTAGATAAGGTGATACATTACAGGAATGGTTGGGTTTATGGAGCTTTATGTAGAGGTTTTCTCAGAAATTATAGCACAGGGCTGTCACTATAAAACCCAGTGATACAGTTGGTAATAACATACAGTGAAGATATTTTTAGATTTCACTTGTTATTCAAATAAGTGAGAACCCTCCAGTTTTTCTCGTCATATTTCTTTGGTTGGAATCTGTAGAGAAAAAAATGAAGCAAATTCTTTAAAATTGTATATGAGGTGTGGGTGTTTGACTTGTGTGAATTATTCCTGCTTGCCACTTGTTAGAGCGATGATGTGATACTGAAGACATCCTTAGGAACTGACTTCTTGCTTCTTGACTGGTCAAGTATAGAAACCCAATGTCTGAAAATGAAACAATGGATTCTATAAACATAAATTCTATTTTGTCAATGTATTACGTGAATTACTTTTGATCTACCTAAATTTGTTATTTTGTGTTCAATAAAGTAAATATTTCTTTCAGTGTAATCATTCTAATAGTGGTGTAGTTTCTAACATCAAACCAATTTCTTTTTTTGATTGGTTATCATTGTAACTGCTTTTTAATTACTGTGATTATTATGTTACTTTTACATTTCTAATATTTTGCAAAATATTGGCCTGATAATAGTGTTTCTAGAACTGAGCTCTAGTATGCCTGCTTTGCTTTTACCTTGAAAATTAGGATTTTTTAGTTTATATTTAGCTGACTGATATTCAGTGAGTAAATTATTTTAGAAATAGAAACATTTTCTAATATAAAAAAGTAGATGTCAACCATTATGATGTGAAAAAAAGGATAAGTTGTTCCCATAAAATTTTTCCTTTCAGTTTTAAATGTTAGAATTCATGGTCAAGCTATGAATTTCTAAACCTCTTCATCTTTTAAGCAGTTATAATTTGCTGGGCTTTAATATAGCAGACTGAAAAGAGAAGGCTCTCCCCTCCAAAAGCTTCCATTCTTTTAGTAATAACAGTACAAGTTGTAAACACGTTTTGAGTGGGTACAGCAGTTCCTGCATCCTGGGTGCTTTACATGCGTTTCTTAAAAAAAAAAAAAAAACACCACAATTCACACTTTGAATTTAAAAGTAATATACACTTTTTGGGGAAAATCATATAATGCTGATGACATATTATTTCATAAACTTGTAACAACCCTTCAAGGTAGGTATTTTAATTCTCAATTTGCTGATGAGGAAGCTGACACTGAGAGGTTAAGTAATTTGTCTCTAGTCCCATAGTGAGTGGCACCCCAGGCACTCTGTTCCAGAGGTGGCAGCAGAACCTCTCAGCTTACGCAGAGAAAGTAGTAGAAATTGTTGATTCAAAGAAGATGGTAAAACCTGAGCTTAAAAAATGTGGTCAGGTCCAAAGTGACACTGAGTGGCAGCAGAGCTGTGGTCAGCACTAGTGTAAATATTTGTAGACAACCATGTTTTACAGACTTCAGTTTAATGGCAAAAATCTGCCCTAAATGCCTCAGTAAATATATACTGGAGAACAGAAGCCTATTCACTGAAGAAACAATTGACTTTAGCTTCTCTGTTGTTAAAGTGGCCCCTGGTGATAGTGCTGTAGTGACTAGATAGAGCAGAGGAGAATGGTTTCCTCCTGGCTGGTGGGCTGGCAGTTTCACTGGCACTGCCAAATGTACTTCCTATTTGTTGTGCAAGGGAATTGGAACAGTGAGGCATTTATCATATCATCCCCTACTCCTCATGCAAGCAAAAAAGGAGAAGTTGTCAATGAAAGAAAAAGAACTGTAATCGCACATTTACATATGCTTCTAATTGTTGATTTGGGGATTTTCTATGAATATAGCTTCACAAAACAGATGCTGTTTAAGAAAAGGGGGAACATAATTTTGTGGGCAATGAATTAAGTGTTTTTGTGGCCCTCTCATCCGTAGCTAGGAGCAGTTTGTGGACCGCGTCTGTGAACGCGGCTCATAATTGTTTTTCACACATAAGTTATGCAAATGAGCTTTTATGGCAACTGGCATAACAATTAGCATCCTCCAGCAATATTTTAGCAGGTTAATTGCAAAATTTCTAAATTGTACATCTGACTTGTTAATTAGGCATGACAGAGGTGGTAAAATAGTTATCTTCAGGCAGTGGCAGCCAGGAGCTGCTTGAAATGCAAAGAGCAACGATTGATTGGATTTGAGGGTTACAATTGTGGGAGCACTGCTGTTGTCAAGTGCCGCTGAGCAGCTCTGCTCCATCAGTTGCCTCAGAGCAAGAACCACGTAGTTGCTGTGAGGATCCTGCCATTTACAAATCTGCTTTATTTAACTCTACAACTCTCCTAACCTAGCCGAACTGTTTATTTCATGCAGTTTGTTCTGCATTGAGATCATTGAGATGAGAGGGCAACACAAAATAAATTATTTTGTTCTTGAATTTCAGGACTTTGAAAGTTTACTTTCTGTTTTAAAGTCCATTTCAGCATTTTTCACTTAAAAAAAAAGCGGACACAAATTTCCTATTCTTATTAAATTGTGAATTTCTGTTCTCGAGGTTTCATATGTGATTATTTGATTTTTAATAACTTACCCATTTTAAACAGCGATTCCTTTCATGCTTCATATGTTCATTGTAGGAAAATACTGTTTCTATATTTCAGTCTTAGTTTTTCTTTTAGGCACGGGAGAGGAAAAGAATCAAATATAAGGATTACATACAGGGGACATGTTCATTTTCCTTATGAAATTTATAAAATAACAGTATCAGCGTAGTATATTGTGATGTTGTGTGCAGCTACTAGAATTCTGCCTGCAGTATGTTTTTAAAATCATTTTTTCAAAATTGTATTCAAATTTCTGTGGTCTATTTCATAGTTTTAATTGGATAGTAACAGTAATTTGATGAACATAAACATTAGTGAACTGAGTGTGATGGCATATTGTGCATTTGATAGTGCCAAAATGAACCATGCCTTTTGTGTTTAAATTAGGCTAATTACATTTTTCTGTGCATATAATACCTACAAGTACACTGACTATGAAGTTAAGCATGTGTGAAATTTGATGTCACCTTTGAATTCACATATATTTTCTTGATTAAGGCATGTTGTGCTTAATGTTGAAATGTTATATTTTCATTTAAAAAGTAAATGTTCTACATGTGTAGCTGTACCAATATTTTACATTTTCTTGTGACATGTGTATATGGAGGAAGTGCCATTTATGATATGTTGTCATCAATAATTTTGTCACTGAGAATAAAAGGCTTTAAACTCATCCACCCACTGGAATGTTTTATCATATTTATTTTAAGAGATGTGAAATTAGTGAACAATTGAGCTCTTTATATGTAGGAGATGCAGATGTAACTGAATATTTACTGTTAATGAAGTGCAACATAAATATCTCAGTGCCAATAAATTCCACATGGCAATAGTGTATTCTATAGATATCTAATAAATAGCTTCTTTTTTTTCTAGATCCTTTAGCTATAGTCTTTATTGTGGTCTAATTTACAAGCAACAGTGATATTAAATATTGGTTAACTTTTTTAGAGTGATGTATTACATTTGAAAATACTGTATTTTGAATAAGAGTAAAACATCATTTCAAATCATTATATTTACTGATTAAATACTCACTGATTTTTATCCATCACTATTCAACAATTCAAGCAGGAGTTCACTACAGTGATGCTTCAGTGGATAATATTTGGAATAGGGTAACCATTTTAATGAAGTTCATTGAGAGAGATTCTGCAGGGAGCATTTCAGGTGTATTATGACTTTTGTCTTGTCATGATGCACGTCTCCATAACATTAGAGAAAAAGCTACAGAGCGCCACTCATCTCAGTTAATAATAATAATAATTTTTAAAAAGTGAAAATAGCAACTCAAAATTCTCACTTTTCCAGTAAAGCCTGAGCAGAAAGATACTAAGTACAGGCAGCACCGCATGTTTTTAGGAAACTTGTTAAGTAAATACCATTTCTATAGGTTAAATTGCCATCACATTTTTAACTGTCCCAATATTGATCACCCTATAGAGGAATGAGACTGAAGTCTGGTAGTTATTAGTGTAAAGAGGGTCAGCTGCAGAGACTGGTACGGAGCAGAGGCTCTCATGATAATGATGCTGCTATTTATAGATCCCCATTTCATTAGTTGCAGAGTTTCAAGGAAGAGATTTTCTCTGGGGGAAATGGATACTTGAAGTTCATTTTCTTCCTCACATTAAGACAGAAATGTGAACAACCTTCAGTATAGAACATATGATTACAGTATTTTTGTAGAAGCAGTTTATATTCCAAATATATTTGCAATAGTAAATGTTGTAAATTTAAAACATAATGTAGAAATTCAGAAAAGCTAGTTGCTATCCTGGCCGAGCATTACTTTATGCACATTGTTTTATTACCCTTCTTTGCCATTTTTTTCTTGTAACAATTACTGAATTTTCACAAAGTGTGCAAAGCAGAGTACAATCATGATTGGATTCCCTTTCTTTAGAATGTTCTAAGGTCTTTGAAGGAGTTAATTGATTGCAAGAAGTGCTGTTTCCAAAAAAATGACAATCCACCCACTATGTGTATCTGTGTACATTTATAATATAAGTAATTGTGCTATCCTTCTTGAATTCTTGACATTTGAGTTATTTTTTTCCCTTTAAGAGAATATTTACTTAGTTAGTATTCACTTAATTAGAACTGACTGTTTAATGTTTTCTGGGTGGGTATTTATGGTATTTTCTTTGCTATATTTGCATTCCAGAAATTAAGTCCCCCTGCCATTATTCGGCGAGACTTTCATACATTAGAATGATGAATTGAAAGCAGAAATGGGAAAAAGACTGCAATGCAATGAAAATTTAATCAGCGTCTTCTGCTGCTTTAATAAGGCAAATAATTCTTATTGGCCGCTGTGTTAAGGTTTCTAATATTTAATTCATAACAAACCTTGCATTATTCTGCAGTAGCATCGACAGCTCCACTTTGCTGCCTGCCAACAGACAACCATAAAAACTTAAAAGCAGATGTAAATGTCTAAAACAAGGAGAATGATTAGATCTAAAGCGGTCAAAAAAATCAACAATATTGTGAAAGAGTTTGATGGATCTCTATATTTAGTGATGCAAAAATGATATTAATTAAACTCACTTGAGCAGACCTTGTTTTTGGAATTGGAGCATAGCCTTTAGTACCTGACCAAAGACCTGGAAAAAAAGCAAATGTCAATACAGTTTTGGTAATAAACCTCTTTAAACTGGACACAAACTGTGCCATTTATACTGGAAATACCTAGTTTATATTCTTGTGTATATGCAGTCTTTCAGCAAATATAGTCCTGAAATTGAGCCAATGGCATAAAATATTTTATCTTCAATTAGCCCAGTTTGAGAAAAGTAAGACAGCTTTTGCAGTATAATTTTTTTTAAAGCCCTTAAAAAAATTGTCACAGGATTAAAGGGAATATATGCTTTTATTTTCTAACTTGAATTTAATGAGTCTGTAATAATAGCATTAATCTTTCTGGATTACCATCTAGATTATCAGAGTCTTTTGTGTGAGGTTGTATTGGGCATTAAGTTAAAACCTGCAGAAATGAACAAAAAGATATTGTTACCGATTACATGTAAACAGTCTGAATCATTCAAAGGGATGTGGAGAAGAGTATTTCTGTAGTGTGAAGCCAGAGAAAATGGCAACCTGCCAAAGCTAGGTGCAAGCTCTTGTTACATGGAAGGGTTGGGCCTGTTCTCATTTCTTCTTGAAATGGCTTAATTGGTGTCAGCACCCCAGGGATAAAGGCCTCTAACACTGAAATCCACACGATTCACCCTGTCTCTGCTCAGTGTAGGGAAACTGGTAACAACTGGTGGTGAATGAGGAGTGAACGGTGCTGTAACAATACTCGATGATGTTTGGGATGACAGAAATTAATACGCACTTGCTTGAAGAAAGCAATGATTAATGGCAGTGAGCACGGGAACGCTGTCCCTCCTTTTACTCCACTTTGATGGGGATTGAAAAGCAAAAGGCTGTTTTCATTCTCTGTAGAAAGCAGAGGTCACACAGAGTACATTATAGCAATTTTTCCTCTTTGTTTTTTTTATTTCATAAATATTATGATAAGCATAGATTAGATAGATTTTTTTTTGGTGGAAGCTTAAAAGGATATTTTATGTCACTTAAACATTGTTTATGCATAAAGAAATCACACATTCTTCTCTTCACTTGTTAGATGATTTCCCCTCATGTCAGAATAATTAGTGCAATTAGGAATTTTAAAAGCCCACAAACATGAAGTTGTATTAATGCTGCTTACCATTTTATAACTGAAGGCAAAAAGGCCTAGTTTTCTAAAGACTGCTAGGAGAGGGTGGGGACAGGAATGTTGCAGGGGCTTTCACCTTTCTGCTGCCCCTCCCCCAGGTTTCTCTCAGTGAATGTTTGACGTAAATATATTTTGCAAGGTACTTGCACTTGTCAGCAGCTTTCTTAGCCATTTGATAAAGATTCTTTATTCTACAAGAAAGCCTGAAATAACAGAACTGTACTTTGGATAATGAATTCTTCATCTGTGGAGAACTTTAAAACAAAGTACAGTGTTGGCATTTTTTTCTTTTGAGTGAGATGGCTGATATATCTTTTGGATCCGACAGGAAGACATAAATTAATAGAGTTCTGGAGTTCAGTTTCTCATTAATAATCCATTTTGTCATGGTTCTTGGCATTGTCAGCCTGGTAGCTGGTTCATATTTTGCTAAAGGATAAAAGCAGATTATGTCTTAAGGCACAAAGCAAGAATAAAGAATTTATCGCCTTTTGGGGGAAGTACATGCTATAAGAAAAATATTGTTTTGCAAAAAGTTTCAAGTTTTAGTTAGAAATACACTGTACATTTTTCTTAGGTAAAGCTTTTATTTTAAGATCTGAACTGTTTCTTGGAACCTTAGGATATTAGAGTTTTAGATCATTGCTTACGGTTGCCTTTACTGATTATTTGTAAAGGTTTGTTTTTTAGAGACAGTTATGTAGATTTCAGCTTGCTTTTATATTTTATTTTTAGAACTCTATGCATTGGGATATAATTACAGTTCAAAGAGAAATGCACAAAAGTCATTATTCTCTTTGCACTTTTATGTCTAAATACGAGTATACTATTACTCCTGGATGGTTTCTTAGATATTAGCTCCTTGATGGCAACAGTGAAGGCTGCAGAGTCTTTGGCCATCTAAGAAATCTAATAAATAAAATTAAAATAAAACAGCCTTATGACTAATTTGATAATCCTATAATTACCTTTTTTTTTTTTTTTTATGAAGGCACTAGAAGCAGATTATATGTACTGATCCTGGTCACAGGTTCTCTTAATGGCATAATTTAAAGGTATTTATATTTCTGTTTTAAAGAAATTAGTTCCTATAAACATTGAAACATTATCCCTTCTCCCCGTATCTGATAGTATGATCACTGGCCACCTGAGATCTCACATTAAAGGGCAGGAAACTAGTAGAAGGGAAATGAGTACAAATATTCTACTACCATTTTTTTTCTACTCACACTTAAGAATTTTTATTTTTGGTTTATCATTTATAATTGCAAGTCTTTTACAGGCTCACTCTTAGAAATATACAACTGAAAAATATGTCATCTTTAAAACTTGCATCTTGTGCTACCTTTCCCAATTATCACTTCTTTTTTGTTCATTTTAAACCTCAAAGTAATACATGTGGGGTGTGTAAAGTCATAAATCTAGAATTGATTACTGAGGTATGGGAGAAAGAGGAGTTTGGGTTATAAGATGAAGTAAGGAGTGTTAAATTATAATCAAATGGAGAGAATAGGGGATTTTAATTATCTCTACTCAGAAGGGCTTATTCTTATGTAACTTGTAATTCTTGATATTTTCTGAGTCATTAAAGTTCATTCTTGGATACAGTTGACCTAAGTTAATACTGATAGTGGTGATATGTTACAAAGATTTCAGTAGGAGTGGAAAGAATATTTTTCTTTTCGTTTTCATTCTAGACTGTAAGTTCTTAGAGGGCAAGGTCTGTCTGTCATCAATTTTTTAGCACACAGAATATGCTCAGTAACTTATTTATAAGTAAATGCATGCCTTCGTAATACATTATCTGAAGTGTATCTGCTGAATATATATAATCTGATATTGCATTCTTCTAATTCTTTATATAGAAATTTATCTTAATTATAGCAACTATAGACAATATAAGAACACTGCCATAGCTGCCTACCTGGATCTGAAGTAATTTATATGTAAATTATTTGTAAAGTAATTTATATGTATTACTGCTCCATTACTATCATTAACGATAATATTCTAAAAATTGAAAAATCTGTGTTGAAAATTCCTAGTAGCATGCTTAGAGTTGAATATTTACCTTTACAGTTTTTATTTTAAACCAAATATGATAATAAGCAGTCTGTTTCATAGCTAGGAATATTTGTGTGTTTCCACATTGCAGGTTTGAATTAAGATGATTTAAGACTTGTTTCTCTGTAGAGTTAGGAAGGACATTTGTTTTAGTACATTCTAATGAAATCTTAAAGACTAGATTTTGACAAGAGACATTTTGCTGACACAGAATATTTTGTTCATTTTGACTCTCAAATAAGTTCTTCTGTCATAATGATTGATTTATATTCATTTTAGACTGT
The DNA here is from genome assembly GCF_000164805.1 of Carlito syrichta. Taxonomy (NCBI): domain Eukaryota; kingdom Metazoa; phylum Chordata; class Mammalia; order Primates; family Tarsiidae; genus Carlito; species Carlito syrichta. Next base: position 333,468 of record NW_007019593.1, read on the forward strand.
ACAGTTTCATAGCTGAGTTTTCTGTCTATAAGGTACAGAAATCCCTGTTTGGGTTAATGATAAATTAAATAATTATCTTCAGAGGTGACAGATGGGTCATGTTTATTTGACTAGTCCAAAGATTAACCTAAGATTATTAAGTAAAGTACTATGGTTATGAGTTATTGAAATGAATGCTAATTTTAAATTTAGCATGATTGGGAACATGCAAGCTTATCTTTTTGGCAACTCTTTTGTTCCCTGTTGTTTTATAGGGTTCAGTTTCTGCCTCATGGTAGAATTTTTAAAAAAATACTGTCTTTCTTGCATATATAAAATAGGTAGTTCTTGGGTAAGTATCTGTATTTAATTTGTTAAGCTTTCCTATGTTGAAGACTCTTGAGAAAAATAAATATCTATGTCAGTGATTCTCAAACTTTATCTCAGGATCCTTTCATATTCTTAAAATAATGATCAATTCTTACTATATTAAAATTAAAACAAATTTTAAAAACATGTATTAATTTAAAAATTATAATGATAAGCCTAATACATATTTTCCATATTAGCATAATTAACATTATTACAGTTATCAACTTGTTATATGTTATCCTACACAGAATTTTCTAAACCAAAACAAAGCAAAACAAAATGATGAGAAGAGTGGCATTGTTTTACATTTTTGTAAATCTTTGTAATGTCAGGTTTAGTAGAAGACAACTGGATTCTCATATCTACTTCTTCATTCTGTTGTCATATGGTCGATGTATATAAAGAATTATCTGGTCTTACACACACACACACACACACACACACACACACATACACACACACACACACAATTGGAAAAGGGAAAAATATTTTAATAACCTTTAGAGATCTTTGTGGATGCTCTTATTTGATACTATACTAAAACTTGACAAGTGGTAGTTTTATAAGGTTAGTTCAAATGTGAAATCTGAAGCCACAGTGACAAACTTTTTCTGTTCTGTTTCATTAATATCTACTGGTCTAGTTTGCACTTTGAATGGTTTTTCTACCCATACATGATTACATAATATCATGTCTTTATCTGAAAAATACTGATTCACTGCTTGTATCTTACAAAGATTAACATATTTCACTATACCACATCAAAAAATTACATTGTTAGTACAGTGTTAATATCACCAGGTTCATCAGGAAAATTTTTAAGTACTGGGAAGCTGTCACACTTATAGTGGTGGACACAGTGTTTCAAAATACGAATTTTTGCTTGAAAGCTTGAACTTTATCATTGGCACCAAAATTGTCAGTTGCTTTTCTTTTCTTTTTCTTTTTTTTTGAGAAAGCAGGATTTATTGAGAGGACAGAAAAGTTCCCAGAGTGGGAGGGGACCTGAGGGGGTTGCCCAGTTGCTTTTCTTGAAGTAACAGGCCTACTTGGTTTTCTTTGAAAAAAAAAAAATGGTCTACCAATATGTCCAAGCTGAATAACCGTAGTTTGTCATTGTTTTTTTATTTATTTACTTATTTGTTTTTGAGTCGGAGTCTCACTCTGTCGCCTAGATTGGAGTGCAGTGGCCGCTCCCGGCCACCGCAGCCTCGACCTGCTGGGCTCCGGCGATCCTTCCGCCTCAGCCTTCCAAGTAGCTGGAAATACAGGCGCGCACGACCACACCTGGCTAATTTTTTATTTATTGTAGAGATGAGGTCTCGCCAGGTTGCTCAGGCAGGTCTCGAACCCGCGGGCTCAGGCAATCCACTCACCTCAGCCTCCCAA
>NW_007019593.1:335746-348384 GCF_000164805.1 Carlito syrichta
CCGGGAGTGGCCACTGCACTCCAGTCTGGGTGACAGAGTGAGACTCCAACTCAAAAAAAAAAAATAATAATAACTTTTACTGTTTCATCAAGGACATGGTGAAGTGAAACTGGTCTCTCTCTCTTTTTTAAGTGCTAGTGGTAAAGAATACATTGTTAGTACAGTGTGTTGTCACTGTTTTGCTTTGTGCAAAGGAGCTAGCAGTTTTATCCACCTTTGCTTTGTGCATCGTCAATGTAAATGTCAGTACAGTGTAAAAAGCCAGTATTGTATTATAAAAAATAATTTTGACTTTGTGGACTTCTGAAATGGTCTCAGGGACTACCAGGGACACATGGGCCACCTTTTCAGAACTATAAGTCTGTGTAAAGCGAAATACATATATAATTTGCTCTGAGAGCATTATTTTATCTTCTCCTGTGATATCTATACAGAAAAATTATCTGAGAAGAAGCAGGTTTTTAGTACGCTGTTCCTAAAAGCGACAGAATATATCCTCATGTCATTGGTATGCTCCTCTGTGGGTATTTAAGTGCCTACACAAGTGTGATGTTCTGTTGAATATTCTTCAATATTGAAACAGCTTTTGCCCTTAGAAGGTCGACTTTGTAATCAGTCTTGACTGAACACATAAAAGAAGAAAAAGATGGATCAACAGATGCATGTTTGTTGGGTCATAGTTTTCCACATAGAACTAATGTAAGCTTTCTGGGGTTACTGGGCAAGTCATAGAGCGATTACTTACAAAATAAGGGAGGCAGACTAGGAGATTTCTAAGGTCCCATTCAGCTTTATATTTTATGATTCTTTGGCTTTTTTACTAAGTGAATTGTTCATGAATCAGCTGTTAATCATTTATTTTTTGTTTTTTTGAGACAGTGTCTTGCTCTGTTGCCCAGGCTCAAGTGCAGTGGCACAATCACGACTCACTGCATCTTTGACCTCCTGGGCTCAAATGATCCTCCCGTCTCAGCCTCCTGAGGCTAGCTAATTTTTATATTTTTTTTTTAGTAGAAATAGGGGTTTGCTTTGTTGCTCAGGCTGGTCTCAAACTCCTGGCCTCAAGCAATCCTCGCATCTCTACCTCTCAAAGTACTGGGATTATAGGCATGAGTCACTGTGCCCTGCATAGCTTTTAACACTTATTTAACTAAATTGTTCTTAAGCTGAACTGGTTAGGTTTAATTTGTGCTTCTTGAAAAGTGGAGGCTGGGCATGATGGCTTATGCCTGTGATCTCAGCACTTTGGAAGACTGAAGTGGGTGGATTGTTTGAGCCCAGGAGTTTGAGATCAGCCTAGGCAACATAGTGAGACCTCTCTTGAGCAAAAAATAGAAAAATAAAAATAAATAAATAAATAAGGCATCAAGAAGCTGAGAAGGAAGGATCATCCGAGTCCAAGAGGTTAAGACTGCATGAGCTGTGATCATGACACTGCATTTTAGCCTGGGCAGTAGAGTGAGACCCCAACTTAAAAAGAAAACAAAAAAAGAAAAATGGAATGGGCTAGACATGATGACTCACACCTATAATCCTAGCACTTTGTGATGTGGAGGTGGGAGGATCACTTGCTGGGGAGTTTAAGACCAGCCTGGGCAACATGATGAGACCTCATTTGTACAAAAGAAAAAAAAAAGTTAACCAGATATGGTGGCGTTCCTGTAGTCCCAACTACTTGGGAGGTTGATGCAGAAGGATCACTTGAGCCCAGGAGTTGGAGACTGTGGCGAGCCGTGATCATGCTGCTGCACTCCAGCCTGGGCAATAGAGTTACTCAAAAAAAAAAAAAAGGAAAAGAAAAATAGAATGTATAGAACAGGAAATTGGAAGAGAATTGTAAATGAATGAAGGAGGCTTCTAGAAGCAAGTGAACTTTAGGTGTCAGGGATGAAGAAATTTGGATGATGGGGAATGTGTTTTGCAGTGTATTTAAAGTATCTCTCTTAATCCTGTCTTTTTGTTTTTTATTAGAATAGCTGAGAAGGAAAATTTAAGTTTAGAAATAACACTAAGGCCTGTAAACTGAAGAGTCTGCCAATGATATTTCTGATCTCTCTGATATTTCCATGTCAGTATGAACTGTTGAAAAAAATCTCCAAAGTAAAAAGTGAATTGGAACATTTTGACCAGAAAGCTGTAATATTTTTTGAAGGGGAAAATAGTATTTAGGATTTTAAAAACATTTACTTTTGCTTTTCAATGAAAAAAATTACCATAAGATATTCTGTGATTTTCCCCTGACAGTCTAAAAGGAAGGAATACTACTCAGTAAGGAAATTAGATGACCCCAGACTCAGGTTCTTATTCAGTCCAGCATGGTGTCAAAGTCGTTCCTCTTTTTTAAATGCCAGTGGTAGGGACTGGGTGAACCCTGGAAAGGTGCTATTTAGATCCTTAAAAAGGAGAGAGGGCTCCTAGGATGCAGTTTGTGTTCAGGCAAATCAAACTTGGAAGGTGGAAAGCTGCTATTGTGGCAATATTTACGGAAAAAAGACTCTAGTGTATTTTGGAAATATTTGACAACATTAGCAATATCAACTGCTGACAAAAAAAGAACCACCTCTTTGGCAACTCTTTCACAGTTGTGCCAAGAAAAGCAGCTTCATTGGAACATTTTCATAAACTATCATCAGTTATGCAGCAGCAGCTTCACAAATCAGAAATGATATCTTCAGGCACTGCTGTCAAGTGTTATTCAAATAATACCAGCCTCACATTTGAATAACAGCAGACATTTTGAATTAATTAATCAGATCAGATAGTCTAGGCCTTTTCTCATTAGTCTCTGGGCCAGACTTGGAAAGATATATGTGTTGGTGATGATATACTTGTCTTTAATAGTGATTTATGAAGATTTAGGATTGTGTGTGATTTGTCAAAGGTTCTGGGAAAAGGCTGGTGCATATTTCATTACCTGATCTGAGATTGATTTTATGATGCTAAGAGATAGCACATTATTGTTCAAATGTGTGTGGGAAGTACAGGTAGACACAACATCTCAGGCTTTTTACTGACTTATCTTTGCAACTGTCAACAATGCTGTAAACTTTAACTACTTGTAGTTAACAATTCCTGCTTTAATTATAGGCAAATTTTAAAAATTCTGTCCAAAGAGAGAAGTTTCAATGGTTATTTAGCTAAAATGCATAGCAGACATTATAACTATGACCTGTTATGAATCATGGACAGAGTTGGCAAATTTCATGCATTGGTCATGGTGAAATATAAAATTTCATGGCTTGTCAAAGATTAATATAAAAATCTCATTAAAATGGTACAAATAATAGAAGAATAACAAATAAGTTTACTCTTCTTACATGATACCCTCCCTCTCAGGACTAGTTTTAGTACAATTGAGATGTAAAATCATATTTTTATCAGTTATTTAAGCAACATTAGTGATCTACTATTAAATGAGATGATTTGTGTGAAAATGTTTAGAGCCTGGTATATAGTAGATACTGAATATTTACTATTTTTTTCTCCTTTTAATTTTTTTTTTAGAGTTTTTGTAAAGGTGGGGGTCTCACTTAGTTGCCCAGGTTGGTCTGAAACTCCTGGGCTCAAATAATCTTCCCACCTCAGCCTTTATAAAAAGTGCTGAGAGGCTGAGGTGAGCCCAGCCTCTTTTCTCCTTTTCTACCTACTTTTCTCCTTTCTATTTGATGCTAAAGGCTCTCTTAGCATTGTTTAGTCTTTACATTCTTTACAACTTGAAGTTTTAATACTGTTGGTGTTATTTCATGGGGAATGTTTTATTTTGGGGAGAAAGGTTATCATCTTAGCAGACTGAATAACTGAGGGACCCTAGGATAGTATTGAGTTCATGTTGTGTGCGCACTATAATGTGTTAAATGGCATAGGGATAGGTGGTAGATATATGAAAAATTGATATTAACCTCTTAATAAATATGAAGCATGTAATGCCTTATTCAGAGTGGACCTTTCTGTATCATCTGCCTCCTGAGGGCAGTTACATGTCTGATAAGTACAGTGGTTTTCATTCTATTTTCAAGCAAACTAAAATGCATATCATATGAAGTATTAAGGAGTCCTAAGGTAATTTTTAACTTTGTTGTACAAAATAAAAATTTTATGTTTCGTTCTGTCTTAGATAATTAACAGGTATTGTTTTATTGGAGTGTTTTGGCTATTGATAACTATTAGTTCTTTTTCACTTTTATATTTTGAAAATTGTGTTAGCATTCCTGAAGTAGTTTGAGACATCTTAACTTAATTAGAAGCAGACAGTTTTAATTGATGTTCACTTTGGGGAAGGTAGTTTGTAAATAGTAAAATGTGTTAATATTTGGAGAGATGCAATATTTAAGAGTAGTTTGGGAGGCAGCTTGATGCAGTACAATACTGATTTTTTAATTCAGTAGTTGAGTCCTACTTCTGAACTGTTCCCTTATTAATTTGTAACCTTGGCAAGTTACCTAATTTTTCCTGAGCCTTAGTTTTATTTTGCCTATGGTAAGGCCACTAATACCTAGCTTTCAGGGTTGTGAAAATTAGAGGTAAATATGTGTACAGTCCCTAATGTGGTACCTTAATATATTGCAGCTCTTGCTGTTGTTTTACCTGTTCATTTATTTATTTAAGAAACAATATATTGAGGACTTGGTATATGTCAATAACATAAGTAAGACATCGAGACAAAAACAAATGCTTTCTGGAGAGAAATCCAGTAATATATGTGGATAAATACAAGCTGCATTATTTATAAACACAAGCTGATTGCCGAGATGTAAGTAGAGGCAGGAGCTGAGATAGGCAGGGATCATGTCACTGAGGCTTCAATTCTATGTGAGGTATTAGGGACTTTATTCTGTACTTTGGCTAGCTACTGAGAGGTTTAAACAAGGGAATAATATGAGATTTTTTTACATAAGTCACTTTGGAAAATGTTCGAAGGAGTATACTAGTTAGGAGACTTCTGTAGGTCTGTGATGATAATGTACTTGTAGCGGGGTAATCATGGAGTTTAAAAAGAGGAAACAATGGTTTTCATCAAAACTAAAAAGGAAAGGTTAGGCGATTGATTAGAGTATTTTTGTGTCCCTTCGCACTTTATTCATTTGACTGACTCCTGCATCTTTTTAGACCCTAGCCTGGGTCTAAAAAGTATCCTTTCAGGAAACCTTTTTTGACCACCCCTAAATCGGTAGTAGTTGCCTATCTTATGTACTCTGACAGCATCCTATTTTGCCCTTGTTATTGTGCTCATGATACTTTAATTATGTGTTTAATTTTTTGTTGCCTCCAGTAAATTGTGAGCTCTGTGAGGGCAGAGATACTGTGTTTGGTTTACTGTTTTGCCCTCTGACACATAGTAGGAAGCACTCAATATCTATTTGTTAAAATGAATTGAATGTAGTATGTGAGGGAGAAGGAGAAGAGTGTCTGCTAGTTTCTAGTATAGGTGACCAGGTGAGTGGCTTTCACCAATCTGAGAGAGATGGTAGAGTGGAATAGCAGGGTGGTCATAGCATGTATTCTTTATCAACTTTGCTAGATAATGGCAAGTTATTTTCCAGAGTGCTGGTATCAATTTATATTCGTATCAGCAGTATATATTTGTTTCACTTGCTTGAGGATATTAGTTTTTTTATATTTAGGTAAAATTTACATAAATAAAATGAAGTGTTTTAAAGTATACAATTCAGTGACATTTAGCACATTCACAATGTTGTGCATCCAGTACTTATCTCTAGTTCCAAAACATTTTCATCACCTCAGAAGAAATTCCCATACCTATTAAATGATCATTCCCTATTTCTCCCTTCCTTTAGCCCCTAACCACTACCAGTCTGCTTTCTGTATGGATTTACCTATTCTGGATTTTTTTTTTAAGTGGGATCATATAATATGTGGTCCTTTGTTACTGGCTTCTTTTATTTAACATAATGTTTTTAAGATTCTTCCATGTTGTGATGTGTATCCATACTTCATTCTTTTTTATGGTTGAGTAATATTCCATTGTTTGGATATATCACAGTTTGCGTGTCCATTCATTAGTTGATTTGTAGTTGCATTGTTTCCATTTCTTGGCTATTGTGAATAGTGCTGCTATGAACATTTGTTTCCAAGTATTTGTTTGATTACATGTTTTCAATTCTTTTGGTATATACCTAGGATTAGAATTGCTGGATCATATGTAATTCTATGTTTAACTTTTTGAGGAAATGCTAAGCTATTTTCCATATTGAGTGTATCATTTTACATCCCCATCAGCAATGCACAGGGTTTCAATTTCTTACCAACAATTGTTTTCTATTTTTAAAAAAAATTATTACCATAGTAGTAGGTGTAAAGTGGTATTTTATTGTTGTTCTAATTTGCATTTCCATAATAAATGAATAATGAGAATCTTTTTGCATGCTTATTGGCCATTTGTTTATCTTTGGAGAAATATCTGTTCAAATCTTTTGCTCATTTGTTTTAGGAGTTTGATAGTTTTAGCTCTTACATTTAGGTGGTTAATCCATTTGAGTTAATTTTTGTATATGGTAGGAGGTAGTGGTCCAACTTTTGTTCTTTTGGATGTGGATATTCAGTTGTCCCAGTACCATTTGTTGAAGATACTGCTCTTTCCCCCATTGAATGGTCTTATCATTTTTGTCGAAAATAAATTGTCTATAGACATATGGGCTTATTTGTGAACTTCTAATTCTATTCCATTGATCTATATGTCTGTCCTCATTCCATTACTATAACTTTGTATTAAGTTTTGAAATCAGAAAGTAAGAGTCCATTAACTTTTTGTTTTTTTGAGTCAGAGTCTCATTCTGTTGCCCAGGCTGAAGTAGAGTGGCATACTCACTGCCACCCCAGTGTCGACCTGCTGGGCTCAGGCGATCCTTCTGCCTTAGCCTTCCAAGTAGCTGGAATTAAAAGCAAGTGCTACAATGCCCGGCTAATTTTTTGATGTATTGTAGAGACAAGGTCTTACCAAGTTGCCCAAGCTGATCTTGAACCCCTGGGCTCAGGAAGTCCTCTTGCCTCGACCTCCCAAAGTGCTGGGATTACAGGCTTGTGCTGATAGTTTATTGAGGATTTTTCTATCTACATTTGTAAAAAGTTAGTCTGTAGTTTTCTTGTGACAATTTTGTCTGGCTTTGGTATCATACTAGTACTTGCTCTTTAATAATAATTAGTTTTAGAAGCATTTGAGGAGTATTGGTTTTTATTCTTCTTAAAATGTTTGGTAGAATTCATCAGAGAAGCCTTCTGATTCCAGACTTTTCTTTTTTGAAAGTTTAAAAATTTTTTAAAAAATTAGTGACTCAATCTCTTTCTTTGTTATACAGCTGTTCAGATTTTCCTTTTTCTTTCTTTTTTTTGGTACAATTAGGTTTCAAGGAATTTGATCATTTCTTCCAGGTTATCTAATTTGTTGGCATATAGGTGTTCATTGGATTCGGTTATAATCCTTTTTATTTCTGTAAGGTTGGTAGTAGGTGTTCATTGTATTCTCTTATAATCCTTTTTATTTCTGTAAGGCTGGTAGTAATGTCCCCAGTTTCATTTCTGATTTTAGTTATTTGAGTCTTCTCTTTTTTTTCCATTACCACAGGGAAGTCCACAGTAGAGGCAGAAAACTGATGGTCACAAAGAACAAGGAAAAGCAGGAACCTGTGGTAGAGTGAGAGCTAAGAAGGTAAAGTTTCAGAGAGGAGAGTGAGTTCCATCACTGTGAAGTACATTAGACAGTCCAGTAAGATGAAAGTGAAGCAAGGTGTCCTTATCATACGTTGTTTCAGTATAATGATGACATTTGAATGAGAAGAGGAAGGGAATTGGATGGTAATTAGAAGGTGATATAGATGAAAGATTTCGTACTCTTTTATGTTGACAAGAGATTTGAACACTAGGTTTGGAGTTGTGAGAGGGCCTGTGGAAAGAATAGAGTAGAACAGGGATGAATGATGGAGAAGTTTTAGAGGAGAACAGAGGAGTGGAGTTAATAGCCCAAATGGAGTTGGCTTTCAGTAGATGTTGGGATGTTACATATTTTAAGACTGGAGATAAGCTGAGAGATGGGTAAGGATGTAGAGTTGTTTATAGGTGGGAATTGGAAAGCTGAGGGAAAATATACTGCATGGATTAACTTGAAAAAATCATCTCTTATGTAAGATGTGGGCTGAGATGAAGTAGAGCTTGAGTGGAGTGATGAAGTTCTAGAACAGTTACTGCAGAGAATGAAAGCATGAGCTGGTCAAGGATAAGAAAAAGAATTGATTGTTAGATTGAAGACTCACCTAAGGTTGGAGACTAAAATTAAAGTGACACTAGCATGACCACTTGTGATTTCTTTAGCAAGTTAACATAGACTGCAACTTGAGTATATGCTTGGGATTTGATAGGCAGATAAAAGAAAAGAATAGTGGTGAAATTGATTATAGGGCTCTGTTGCAAGGGTAGTTAAGCCATTCAACTTTATAATCCATTGTGCATAGATAAAGGCAAGGGAATGGTTGATGAGAAAATGAAGGGATTTGAAGAATGGTTAGCTCAATTAGATTGAGGAATAGGTGGAGTGGGAAAAAGGGAATGAGGTGACTGGTGGAATAAGACTGTGATCATAGGAGAAGACATTTGAATTTTATTTCAGAGGTGAAACAGTTTTAGATGATGGATGATAAAGTTCAGGATATGGCACTGGGAGCTGGTTTGTCAAAGTGAAGTGGAGCTAAAGGTCCTTGACTTTTTAAAAGATGTCAGAGAACTATAAGGCTAGGAGTTGGTTGAATTTCTTATATGTTCTCTGAAGCCAGACTAGTGGAATGACTTAGGATAGAGAGGGAGACTGAGCGTGTGCCAACACTTGTAATGAATGTGGGTGATTATTAATATTAGTTAATGACCAACAGTGGATGCTGCCTTGTCAAGTTAATTTTTCTTGGGTAATTAGTTGTTTCCTATGGAGATCAAGCTATGGTCAGTTTATTTGGAAAAGCAGATACTAAGGAAAATGAAACCCATATAAGCACTGTTCATACCATAACATTTTTTTCTGCAAACATTTAGTAAATTCTTATTCTGGTTCTTGAAGTTGTTTGCAGCCTAAGGAGGAGACAAACTTCTAAACAGAGAATTATGCGCAGAATGCTATAGTAAAGTAGTGGTCTCATGTGGGGTATATCCCAAAACCCATTAGGATGGGCAAGAAACCATCAGAACTTCCACTCCGATTTATTGCATATGCTTTATTTATTATTTTTTAATACAAAAGATTTCAGACAATATAAAGGTGTAGGTAACATACCAACTCTCATGCACATGACATCTAGTTTAAGAAATAAAATATTACAGATGTACATGAAAGCTTATTGTAGCCTTCCCTAATCCTATTCTCCTTCCTTTTTTTCTTTTCTCTTCATAGCTCACTATAAGCTCGAACTCCTGGGCTTAAGCCATCCTCCTATGTCAACCTCCTGGTAGCTAGGACCACAGGTGCATACCACCATGCCCAGCTAACTTAACAAAAATTGTTTTGGTATGTATGGGTCTCACTAAGTTTCCCAGGTTGGTCTTGAATTCCTGTCCTCAAGTGACCCTCCTTACTTGGCCTCCCAAAGCTCTGGGATTATAGGCATAAATCACGGTGCCCTGTGTAGCTCTGTGTTAAAAGTCTCTCCCAAGATTTCAGTCAGGTGATGATGGGTGCAGTCTTCTTGAGGCTCACCTGGGGGAGGATTTGCCTGTCTGCTCACTCACGTGGGTGTTGGTAGTCCTCAGGTCCTCACTGGATCATGGCCAGAGATATCAGTTCTTCCCTATATGGGCCCCTCCAAAGGGTAACTTACAACATGGTAGTTGGCTTCTCTCAGAGTGAGTGAATAAGTGATTGAGACAGGCAACTCAAGGTGGAAGCTACAATATTTTTATAACCTAATCTTAGAATCCCATGATTTCTGCCACATTTTGTTTGGTAGAATTAAGTTGGTAAGCCTGGTCCATACACAAAGGGAGAAGACTAAATAGGGTGTAAATAGAAGGAGGTGGAACCACTGGAGGTCTTCTTAGAGACTACCTACCACTCTGGGTGATAGGGTACTCATCATCTACTTTATTAGATCTTATGAAATCTCTTCCTGTTGTGGCCATTCTAATGTATGCTTCCCTCAAAAGTAAATTAAGCTTCACTAATGTTTAAAATAGGAATCAACATTGGTGGCTTATGTGTTAGAGGCATGTTTATGACTTAATGGTGTTCAGTGTTCAGGATTGAGAAGAAATACTGGGAGTTCCCAGATTTGTTTTGATATTACCAGTTTATATGCCTGGTTGGGAGATTTTACATATTATTTTATCTAGATTTAACTAAACTCATGCTCATTAAATGAACAAGGTATCTTAAGACATCTGCAAATAAAAATATGGATTAAATTTAAGAGGAATAATGCAAGAATATAATAAGAAAATAACTGATACTTCTATTCTTGGTACAGCTCTTAGTCAACTGTGTATGAGGGAAAAATAGTTATGGTCTATGATGCTAGACACAGAGTCAGTCAAAACAGTAGGATTACAGGGACCATTTCTTTTTTTTTTTTTTTGAGTTGGAATCTCACTCGGTCACCCAGACTGGAGTGCAGTGGCCGCGCCCGGCCACCGCAGCCTCACCTGCTGGGCCCCAGCGATCTTTCCGCCTCAGCCTTCCGAGTAGCCGGAATTACAGGCATGCGCTACCATGCCCGGCTGATTTTTTTGATTTATTGTAGAGATGAGGTCTCGCTGCCCAGGCGGGTCTCGAACCCGTGGGCTCAGGCAATCCACTCACCTCAGCCTCCCAGAGGCACGGGATTACAGGCTGAGCCACCGAGCCCGGCTAGGGACCATTTCTTTATAATCTGTTTTTTTTGGACACGGAGTCTTGCTATGTTGCCCAGGCTGCTTTCTAACTCCTGGCCTCAAACAAGCAATCCTCCTGCCTCCCAAAGTGCTGGAACTACAATGTTAACCCCTGCGTCTGACCTTAATTATAATCTTTATAATTATTTTTATGCTTTATAATTTATCACCATTATTAACAATGAGCCTTACCTTAATTGTGTATTGTGTCTTAAGATGTTAGCTAATAATTGTAGTACATGTACATTATATACATAGAATAAATATTGGCAGGGGAGTACATGGTCAAATTTCTAGACTCTTGTACTAGAATTTAGAAGTAAGAAAAGAATACTGTGGTAGTAAGGAGAAGGGAGTAACTGACTGCCTAAGAAGTTAGGAAAGTTTGCATAGAGGAGGTGGTTTTTTGGCTGAGTCACAAAGCACAGGCATCTAGGAGGACATTTTTGACTAAAGAAACAGCATTTACAAAGGAACAGATTCTTCAGGGTACGACTTATTTGAAGAATGATGATAACTTCCTAGGTGTTTAAAGTGAGAAGTGTGAGGAAGGCAAAGAAAAATGAGAATAGAGATATAGGAGGTGGCCAGAATGTAGACTCTGTATAGCTAGTAGAGATCAAGTAAGTGGGAAATTGGCATGATCTACTAAGACTTAAGAGCCCCATAGTTCACTGATTGGAAACTGGCAATTTGGCACCACAGTGCATCCTTTAGGTCAAAACTTCCAAAGACAGCCTCAGCTTACAACTCCCTATGGTAGAGAGCAATAGTTTCTCATTGAGAATTTCAGACCATTGTTTTTCGTAAACTCCAAATTGGTAGTGTATACATTTTATTTTCATCATTATTATCTAAACAGCTTTATTGAGATATACTTAACTTTCAGTAAACTGTATATTCTGTTAAGTTTTGACCTATGTGTATACCTGTGATGCAATCACTGCAATCAGTGTAATGAACATAGCCATCAGCCCTAAAATTTCTTTGTGTCCTTTGGGTGATTTTTAAAAATATAATATATTACATTAAAATAAATATATATAAAATAAAGTCATTCTTGTATGAAATTTAGAGAGTGATTATGTTGATTGATTGATTGAGTCAAAGTGTTACTCTGTCACTCAGGCTGAAGTGCAGTGGCATGCTCATGGCTACTGCAGCCTCGACTTACTGGGCCCTGGTGATCGTTCTACCTCAGCCTTCCATGTAACTGGAACTACAGGCGTGTGCCACCACACGCTGCTAATTTTTCGATTTATTGTAGAGACAGGGTCTTGCCAAGTTGCCCAAGCTGATCTTGAACCCTTGGGCTCAGGCAGTCCTCTCACCTCCGCCTCCCAAAGCACTGATATTATAGACCCCAGCACTTTGGGAGGCTGAGGTGGGAATGTTGCTTTTGTCCAGGATTTTGAAGTTGCAGTGAGCTATGATGGTGCCACCGTACTCCAGCCTGGAGACCTTGTCTCAAATAAATAATTAAAAAAAACCCTGGAAACCTGATTTTAGTTACTGCTCAATTTCTGTTATTGAACAATGCCCTATATAATGCTATGGGAAGTTAATCATTTAGCTTTCCCTATATCACCATTTTCAGTTTTTTAAAGAAGAATTCTAAGGATAAAATAGCAAATAGGTAGTCTAAACTATTATAATTATATAATTATGAATTACTATAAATATTATATAATTATAATTATTTATGCCTTTTGCCAGGATTATGTTTGGGCTGTGAAGGGGAAGTAGAAGATTTAGGACTCTTTTTTTTTTTTTTTTTT
>NW_007019593.1:348536-373509 GCF_000164805.1 Carlito syrichta
AGTTGGAGTCTCACTCTGTCGCCCAGACTGGAGTGCAGTGGCCTCTCCCGGCTACCGCAGCCTCGACCTGCTGGGCTCCGGCGATGCTTCCGCCCCAGCCTTCCAAGTAGCTGGAATTACAAGCATGCGCTACCACGCCTGGCTGATTTTTTGATTTATTGTAGAGATAAGGTCTCACCGCCCAGGCGGGTCTCGAACCCGCGGGCTCAGGCAATCCACTCACCTCAGCCTCCCAAAGGCACGGGATTATAGGCTGAGCCACCGAGCCTGGCTAGGGCTCTTTTTTTTAAAAAAAATAGAGATGAGTTCTCATTATGTCACCTAGGCTGGTCTCAAACTCTTGGACTCTCAAGCAGTCCTCTCACCTCAGTGTCCCAAAGTGCTGGGATTATAATAAAACAAAGCAAAACTCAGAGTCCTCCCTCCTCCCATTCTAAAGATAATAAAGTTGGGCAACCAGAGGCAGAATTAACCACTGTTCAATGCGTATACCAAAGGAGGACCTCATGTTGTGTTCAATCTAGCTGACCAGGCAACCTTTCCATTAGCCTCTCCCTAATGTTTGCACTGAATGAGCCATTACATTTTGAAGGCAACTCTGACTGAATTCAGTATTGATGCATTCACTTACCAACTTTTCTGCCTCTGGCAGAACAGACTTTTATAATGGTGGTATATAAGCAGCAGTCACTGACTTTATCCTCACTCTCAAGGAAGCCTTGGAATATTGCTTCTATTGCCATATCTCTTATGCGTACAGGCAGCATTATAATTCTAGTCTTTGAGTCCATGATCCAGATGCATTTTCTAGATTATTGTTATTTGTTAATAGAAACCCTTTTGGAAGGGTCTCAGGTAGAAACCTGTGCAGTATTGAAATGTATTCTGAGGTGCGTTGTGTTATAGTAAGTTATTAGCATTTTAACAAAGAGGACGTATCAATGCTATTCTTTTGATTTGTAATGTTTTCACATATAGCACATAACTGATATGTCTTCATACCTTTCCAGGGAATGATTTGGTGGCTGAGAAAACATTTAGATTCGGAATTTAGTGAAAGAGGCTCTACTAGTCCCGTTTACTGCTATTGTAGTCTTTGTGATGAACACATATACTCTAATGTTAACCAGTAAAAAATTTTAATATTTCCAGTTTTACTAAGTCCGTAGATCCTCAGGGCCTGGTATGTACTCAATCGGTCATATACAATATATAAACTACAGTGATTCCAATAATACCTTATTGGATCTAAAGAAACCTTTCTATCAGATTTTACTCTGTGTTAGTAAGGGACTTCACCAGTGGAAACTGTTTCATTGGTATTGACATTGTAAGACTAAGGGCCCTTAATACCAATACAATTTTTTGTCTTAATGCTATAGGAATTTTTTTTTTTGAGTTGGAGTCTCACTCTGTTGCCCAGGCTGGAGTGCAGTGGCACACTCACAGCCACCCCAGCATCGACCTACTGGATTCCAGTGATCCTTCTGCCTCAGCCTTCCAAGTAGCTGGAACGATAGGCGCGCACCACCACGCCTGGCTAATATTTGATTTATTGTAGAGACAGAGGTATTGCCAAGTTGACCGGACTCGTCTCGAACTTGCTGAGCTCAGGCAATCCACTTGCCTCAGTTTCCCAAAGTGCTGGGAATACAGGCTGAGCCTCTGAGCCCAGCCCTAAAGGAATATTTAAAAAGAAATTTAAAAAGCTAAAATAAACCTTTAATACATAAGGTCCCGAAGGACTTAAAAAATGGTTTGTTGAAGTGCTGTTAGTTCACTGTTGCATTTGAACTTATATGAGAGATATAAAAACATGGCATTCATACATATAGTGAACAATTGTCCAAAATTTGTATTTTTACTATTCAGAGCCATTTTCGATATGATAGTCTAAGAGTCCTCTTACATATACTAGTTTGTCTTTAGTTAATATCAGTCTTAACTTTCAGCTGTAAAAGTCTAACTTGTCCTTTTGCAATATTCTTACATATCTGTCTTATTTGTGGTTATTCAATTAGTAGTGTGCAGTGAAAATATGGTTACTGTGGGAATAGCTCAAATTAAAATTAGAAACTGGACTTTGCATATATTCAATTCACTGTCCAGGGTAAAAATCCAGAGCCATGGAAAGTGGATCTTTACCTTTCTCTCAGTGTTTTAGTTTTACTGATGATTTGAAACCATAGCAGTTAATATACTTTAGCCTTTGCTTTTACAGACGAGAAATGGATCTTATACTTATATCACCAGGTTTCAAAACTATTTACACTAAGTGGGATGGTTTACTACCTCAGGGGTAGTGCATTAAGCCTATTGCTCTTGAGAATCCATTTTCATCTCTTCTTACCACTTGATGGGACAGATATGACAAGCCTTTAAAGTTGAGTGGGAATTTTCTGTGGGGTGGGCTGTTGTATTAAATTGTTCCTTACCACTATCATGGATGTTGTAAAGACTTGTGAGTGGGTAGCCTATGGCTAAGAAAAGAGATATATTGTCTGCAGTAGGAAGGCTGTAAGATCTAATATATAGGGAGTAGTTTTCTTCTTATTTGCCGACTACTTCCTTCTTTAAATTATGGGTCAAGTCTATCCACTCCAACGAGGTTTTCTTGAGTAAACATTAGTGGAAAACATTAGTCAAGTTCTTAATTGTGTGTAATGCTGTGAGAGATCTTAAAGAGACTGTATAGAATCATTGTACATATAATTACTAATTTGCACCAATATACTTATATTTATCATATTTAAACATTTAAATTTAGAGTGTTTATGTTGATTGTTGTTTGCAAGGGCTGGGATTAACTAATTAATGTGGTAACCATCTCCTAATAATTCTTTGTTGAAAACGCCCAGCTGCCATTATGCTAATGTCTGTTCATTTGTTTCTTATTTTCATTTTTTAATCAACAGAATTATAATACCAGAGTGACTCACAAGAATGTTATGAGACATTAATATATAATATCAAAAGCAAAAATACATTTTAAAGTTTTGAAATGAAGTAACCACCACATTAAAGAACCTGGATTGTATTTTCAGGACATATTTAGAATGAAAGGTAGAGTTTTGAAATGAGACAAGTTTTCAGTAAGATTTAAACTAATCAATACATCTTTTTTAATGAGGGTGACTTTTCCTGCTGGAATCAATTACATACTCTAAATGACACACTGAAGACACAAGCATTCTTTCAGTCTCAATTTTTCTGTCATTGAGTTTACTTTTCAGAATGTCCTCACTAAATTTTTTTTAACAACTCATGTATTTGGTCCCTAAGTTATTTTACTTTTCTACTCAAGGTGCATTATTTAATTCCCAGAAAATCAGATCAACACATTTAACCATGTTTGTAAAGATTAGGAATATTTTCGTATTTAAATGCGTTTTATTATGTATAGTTAAGGTATACAGCATGATGTTATAAGATATATATAGTATATAGGAAAATGGTTACTGTAGTGAAACAAATTAACATATCCATCAGCTTACATATCCATTCCTCTCCCTCCCCCCCACCGCAAGAGCTGTAATCTACTTATTTTGCAAATATTTAGAATATAAGTACATTGTGTTGTACATTGGATTTTTAGACTTGTACATCTTACATATCTGGGGACAGGAATTTTTCTTTTTTTTTTTTTGAGTCTAGGTCTCACTCTGTCACCCAGGCTGGAGTGCAATAGCATGGTCACAGCTCATGGGGTCAGAAATTTTAAGAATTACTTAATATGCTTTCCTCTCTAAGTATGTAAGAGATCACAGGCAACACATTAACATTAATAACAGCAACAAGGTTTATCTATAGAATCAAAAATAATCCTCCACAGTGCATATCCAGGCACAAAGTAGATTTTATTTATAATAGACTCTCAGATAAATAGCAACCAGTTTCATTTTTGTGTTTGCCTTGCTGCTGATTCACATATTTCTGTGTAGCTTTTCACAGTATATTTCTGGGTAACAAAGTTCAGTGTAGTCTAAATGCAAACATATGTTTCTGTATATAAAGCAAGTATTTTAATACATTATTATTACTTGAGCTAATAATAAATAGTTATCTGTCAGTAAACTAGAAAGGTACAAAGTTCACAGTAATTCTCAGATAGCTTAGTAATTACCCAGACAGCTTGTTGTTAGAAAAGCTGTTCAAATCTAGGATTATGAAATATACTGATGGCTGTTTTACTCCCGTGGATTTTCAAAAGATTGTTAGTACATTTGTCTATAATTACACATAAGTTCTTAGTCATTATTAATGAAATTTATATTCTAAGCCAGTGTTATTATAAGTTTTACTGGCTTTTCCTTGCCTCTCCCCGGCCCCCAGTCTCTTGATTGATGTTGGTTGTTAAACCCATACTACTTATCCTTTTCTTTTATCTTCCATTCTTATCCCCTATCTCCCCTATTTCTTTAAACAATTTTATAAAATAGTATGGGAATTATTTAAATTCAATTTTCAGTAAATAAATGCCAAATAAAGGCATTTCTTTGAATTCTGGAAACTTCTGGAAGGAAGAGAGAAGAGGTGGGTGATAGAGGTTAATTAATTACACAAAAATAAAATAATGTGTTTTTTAAATTTTCTAATTGTTGTTCCATCATATCATGTCTTTATGTGTTCCTGGCCACATGTATATGTGAACCTACACAGCAGTTGTGGTAGATAATGGACTCTTAAAAGTTATGTTTGGATGTAACTAAACACGTGTTTATTTGTTTCCTTCTAATGAAATTACCTATAATCATTACTTAAAAAAACACAAACAAATACCTAGTTTGTTTAACTAGATTATTCAATGTACAGAGTTAAATAATATATATGTAGGCTTTAGTAAACTTTAAAAAAATGACTATTAGAATGAATTTTACTCTTAATGTTTTATTTCCATTTCAAAAAATATTTAGTTGGGCACGTTTGTATTTAGCATTTTAATTTTCTAATGTTTTGGGGTCTTCATGTTGTTTAGTAATAACAAAACTCTCATACATACCAATTCTAATATTAAATTACCTTTCAGCTTCAGCTTAAATGTTTTAACTTTTTTTTTTTGTTTTTCTCACATTAAGGCAGTGTGTTTTAGGTCATGATGCAGTATGGGGTGACATAATTAAAGAAGCAAAGAAATTTTTTGTATTCTAGGGAAAGTTTG
Source organism: Carlito syrichta (assembly GCF_000164805.1). Lineage (NCBI taxonomy): Eukaryota > Metazoa > Chordata > Mammalia > Primates > Tarsiidae > Carlito > Carlito syrichta. Next base: position 353,695 of record NW_007019593.1, read on the forward strand.
TCAACTGCTTAAATGTGAACATTTTCTCCCCCTCTAAAATATTGTTTCAATACCTACAGCTTGTTTTCCTTACTGAGTCATCCTGAAGCACTGTAGTCTAGGAAACATTTTCTTTTTCTGGTCCTGGATATAATTAGCTGATGACATGTAGAGTAGATTGAATATTAACTGACAATTCTCTATTTTGAAAGGCATATAAGATCTAATTTATAGAATGGGATACAAATTTAATGGTAATTTTCTGTGTGTTTATAACATCTTTGATCCACACACCTGAGTTTTCATATCCTTCTAAATCAGGGAAACTGTACTCATTTAATTCAATTCTAATTTTTGGCACTTTATTTACCAGGATGTATATATATTCAATGTATTTTTCTTGATTCCTTTTTGGGAAACAAACCCTCACAAATCACGAAATGCCATTGTTTCAATGATATTTATTATCATTGTAACTGTTAACTCAGATCAATAATAATAATTATAGTAATAAATGCTGCAAGATATTTGAGGTTAAAGAGCTAATAATAGACCACCAGCTCTTAACAACCTGATATTTGTTTTTTGCTTTAACTATGAACTCAGTGATGCTTACTGATAGAGCTGTTTCACTTCAAAGACACATCACAGAAATTTATACTGAAAAGATAAGTAAGGAGGTGATGTTAACAACAGAGATTGAATATATGGATAATGAGCAAAAACCAAATTAAGCACTTGTAGATTCCTGTCTGAAATTCCTCAAGGAATGAAGTAGGATATAAATAGTTATTTAGGTGAGTACTTCAGTGGCATATATTCCACTAAGAAACTCTTAGGTTTTCTTACACTGTAATGCTGATTCAGAAGGCAGAACTTTAATGTATTAATCTTATAACCCTAAATTTTATGTTCTAGTAGTAAATTATTGTACTAATAAAGAACTTTTGTATTATTATACCTATTTAATACCTTACTACATGGAAAAACTCTAGAAGTCAGCATATCTTCTATTCCTTAATATAAATCTGTGAACAAGCGTCATCACAACAACCTCAGTGAAACAAACTGGTTGGAATGGCTACTGCTAGTGGAGAGAATTTTTCTGGAGAGTTTTTTTTTTTTCTTAGTTTCATGGAATATTTACTAACAGTCATCATTTCAGTGTGCAAATTGTGTCTTTCATTTCAAGGCTTTATCAGGAATACTAGTTTGAGTACTAGGAATTCATTTTTTTTAGTTATTCTATATCTCTAGTGTTGGCACACACTGGACATTCAGTGAATATTTGTTGAACTCTGTTGTCTCTTCTATTTCCTTATAAGCTAGATAAAATGCTCTCTGTATATATTAATATTAGGTTAATATGAACAATAAAATAACTTTGGATGTGCTTTTGATTTTAAAGTATCTCTCTGTTTTCATCTTGCCAACATTTTTTCCAGGCTTCACGCTGCTCATTTAGTCTATCATGTCTTCATTTAGCAAAATTCCATTGGTGTATCTGTCTCCTAAAGATACAGCACTCTTTATTCTGGCTTAGGAAAACTTTTCAAGTCATCTTCCTATTTTTCTTGCCTACAACTCTGCTTTCTCTTTATTTCATGTAGCTTTAGGAATGACCGAGTAAAATGATTTCCTTTGAGAATTAGTGTATAATTTCCAAGTGTTTTGATATACATATTTTCATAATTTTCTCCATTATTACCAAAAGACCATAATATTACAAACACATTTTCCCATAAGAAAATACTGTTCCTGATAAAGGTTTGTTGTAGAATTTCTCTCCTTCCTCTCATAATAAAATTAGTGATGTATGTTATTGTGTGGCATGTTTTCTCATATTCCATCTCTTTGTATTTGAAACTGGTAAATTCTCTAACATTTCCCCTCACAGCTTGCATGTATTCCACAAAATGACCTCTACTATACTCACCTACACTCAATTAAAAAGTTTTTTCTTTCTTAAATGTTTATGTGAACATATATATACATATTCTTTTTATATGCATATTTTTGTCTTTTCTGAACCTTTTGTAAGTTGCAGGCATGGCATGATAGTAACACTAAAAACTTTAGTGTACATTTTCTAAAGACAAAGATATATTCTGTTTTATAGTCATAACAATTGTTAAAATCAGGGAATTGGCAATGATATAATACTGTAATCTATAGACCTTATTTCAGCAGTTTTTCCATTAATGTGTTTTATAGGAAAAAGAAAGAAAATTCTTATCCAGGATTCAAAGTATGAATGTGAATTATATTTAGTTTTCATGTCCCTTTTGTCTCCTGTAACTTGTAACAATTCTTTAACCTTTCTTTGTTTTTTATGACATTGACATTATAAAATGTATGGGCCATTTATTGTGTGGAATATGTATATTTTCTGTTCAAGATTTTCTCATGTTTTCTTATAATTGAAGTTATACTATTTTGGCAGGAATAACACAGGTCCTTAGCCAGTAGATCAAGAAGCATATGATGCCACTTTGTCACATTACTAGTGATATTAACTTTCATCACTACTCTCAGGCTAATTTTTTTGTTTTTACAAGTTTATTGATGCACAATAGACATAGAATAAACAGCACTCATCCACCACCAGTTTTTTTTTTTTTTTAATACTACTGATAAGTTAAATTAATGGCCTTAGAGTGTGGTCTTATGAGCTCTCCTTTGGAATCATCAGAACTTTATAAAATGTCAGGGCCATGTGCTAGCCTGGTTTGTCAACAAAGTCACTGTAGATTGTACTTGTTATGGAGTGGAGTGAACAACTGGTGTAATATAAGAGCAGGCTTTTTTACTTTGAGATTTTTATCCAGTCTGAGAGTTGGGCATCTTTCTTGTGACTTTAAAGTATAGCTTCCTTATCTCTTGTTATATTTGCTGTATGAGTTTTCATGTGAGTAGCCCACTCTCAGATCAGTCTTAGGGATAACAAAAGCTATTATAGATGGTGAAGGCTAATTAGGAGATAGACAGTATATAGGCAATCAGTATTAGGGTGGGTAGAGTAAGTACAGAGTTCCTTTAATATTAGGTAGCTAAGAATTATTAACAGTCTTTGGTCTGTATATAAGAAATATACAGAATTCATAAAAAATTAGAATTTCAAAATTGGAAGAAAGCTTAAGCATCGTAGTTTAGAGCTTTTCAAGTGGGATGAGGTATTAAGCCTCTTAGCTCTCTGGGCGATTGGGCTGGTGCTAGGATGACTAGAGCCCTTGGTACTGGTCACCTCTGGCTACGAGCACTCTTGTCTGTTTATCCTAGTGTACTGTACAAAACCATTTTCTAGGGACATCATGACATGAAGATATTAGGAGGCACTGTCTTTGTCCAACAACCCAGTGAATGTTAGTTAAAATCTCTTTTGCACCATCTCTGCTAAATGATGATTTAGTGTAGCCATTTACTTAACAAATATCTGAAACAAATTGTGTGCTAGGCACTGTCCTAAGCATAGGAAAAGAACTATAAGCAAGGCAGATAAGCTTCTTACTGAGTGTTTCATTCTATTGGGGGACATAGACAAAACCCAAGTAAATGAACAGTGGTGAAAATGACATTAAGTGAGGCCACTTTTGATGGATTGTTCAAAGAAAAAATTTTTGGTATCGTTTGATACTGGTAGAATGAGAATGAGCAGCCTTCAAAAAAAACTGGGAGAGCAGCATTCCAGGAAGAGAGACTGACAAATACACAATCCTGGTGTGGTAAGCATTGTATTTGAGGGATAGTGTGGATACCTGGGTGAATAGAGCAGAGAGTGTGAGTGGGCGAATAGTATGAAGAGGTTGGGGAGGTAAGCAGCAGATTCTAGGGGGAGTGAGGAATTTGAATTTGATTCTTAAGAGCAGTAGGAAGCCTGTGAAGGTTTGTTTGTTTTAAAGCAGGAGAAGCACATAGGCTTATTTAAAAAGTTCACTTTGACTTTTGAATAAGTAGATTTTAGGAGGCCAAAAAATGAGAAAAAGGTGCCAGTTGGAGTCTACTATAGTCCCAGTGAGAGATGATGGTGGCTCAGACTAGATTAAGAAAAGACAGAGAGAAATGGATGGATTAATAAGATGTTAATTAGCAGAACTTGGAGACAGCCTGGAAATATTTGGTTGGAAGAAAGGAGTCAAGAATGAATCCTAGAGAGTTCTGGCTTGGGCGCTTGGTTCAATGTTGATGCCTATTCTTAAGATGAGAAAAGAATAGTTTTTGTGGTGGGGGATGAAAAAATGATGGAGCTGCATTGTAAACACAGTCTTTCTTTTATTTTTTGAATCGGAGTCTCACTTCAGGCTAGAGTGCAGTAATGTGATCTCGATCACTGTAACTTCCACTGCCTGGGCTCAGGTGATCCTTCTGCCTCAGCCTCCCAAATAACTGGGACTACAGGCACACGCCACCATGCCCAGCTAATTTTTCAATATTTTGTAGAGATGAGTTCTTACCATGTTGCTGAGGCTGGTCTTGAACTTCTGGACTCAAGCAGTCCTCTTGCCTTGGTTTTCCAAAGTGCTATAGAATTACAGGTGCCATTTTAAACTTGCTAAGTTTAAGTGCCTATGGTTCATTAATTAATTCAAGAAATATTTACAAAGTTCTGTGATATACCACAGGAATGAAGGAAAGAAAATTTCTTGTCTTAGTAGAGCTTACCTTCCAATGGGAGAAATGTAATAAACCAAATAAGTTTTGTTGTCTATCTATATCTATGCAAATGATAAATGTTTTGAAAAAATAAAGCAAGGAAAGGACATAAGTGGTGTGTGTGTGGGGGTGTTGAAATTTAAAAATTTTAAATAGGTGGCTGGGGACTAGCCTTACTTGAGAAGATCACTTTTGACCACATATATGAAGAAAAATGAAGAAGAAGCCATGCAGATATCTAGGAAAAGAGCATTTCAGACAGGAGGAACAGCAAATGTAAAAATCTTGTGGTAAGAGTGTGCCCGCCAAATTAGAGAAAGTGAAGAGATTGGGTGACTAGGCAGAGGCCGAGTAGGAATAAATCTGGAGTATGTTTCTTAGTCTGTTTGTGCTGCTGTGGCAAAATACCTGAAACAACATATTTGTTTTTCACAGTTAGGGAGGCTGGGAGGGCCAAGATCAAGGTACTGGAGGGTTCAATGTCTGGTCAGGGATAGGTCTTTGCTTTCAAGATGGCACCTTCAGCACTGTTTCCTCACATGGTCGAAGGGCAAAACCACAAAAAGGGGCCATAGCTAGCTTCCTCTAGGCCTTTTGTAGACCATTCATGATGACAGAGCTCTCATGACCTCATCATCTCCCAAAGATCAGGCCTATTAGTACTGTTGTCTTGAGGATTAAGTTACAATATGAATTTTGGAGTGGGCACATATGGGTCTGGCAATTAAGTTCACAAACTCATCTTAATAAAAATGCTGCCTACCTCATTGCTGAATATCACTATGGTCACCTTCGAAGGACTCCCCTTGGGAAGCTATTCTCCAACACCAGTACCTAGTCCACCTGTCAAAGCAATTTTGGAACTCTTTTTCTGGACTGGCCATCATAGCTATCATCATATTACCCTTGGTGCCCTGAATATCATCTAAATGTCTTCCTTTCAATATTTCCTTTATCTTTGGATAAAGAAAAATGTCATTGGGGGCCAGATCTGGTGAGTAAGGGAGGGTGTTCCAATACAGTTACTTGTTTACTGGCTAAAAATTCCCTCACAGACAGTGATGTGTAAGTTGGTGCATTGTAGTGATGCAAGAGTTTTTCTTTGGAACCATTTTTGCACACACCTTTCTCATGTCAAGATTTTCAGTTAAGATTTTCCTGTTTCTCTGTCAATGTTTATTTGGTCTGCTATGCCTCCCACAGTCAGCTGATGATTTTGACACAGAATTTGACAAATTTTGGCAATGTTTTCATCAGTTGTGCTTGTTACTTGACTTTTCTTTGTTAGTGATGCATTCTCTTCCCTTAGAAAAATGTTTAATCCATTTGTACACTGCTGTTTTCTTCACAGCATTATCCCCATAAACTTGGACTAATATGTCCCTGATCTCACTTCCACTCTTGCCAAGTTTAACAAGAAATTTAATGTTTGTTGCTGTAATTCAAACTCTGACATTCTCGTAATGGCACACTAAAACATGCCACAATAATGAATGCCACTCAGCAAGACATCGCCGCATGTTGACATGAACATAACTGAGAGACACTGATATACCAAGGTTATGAAAACTTACCGAGTTGTTTGTACAGTGTTGCCAACGTAAGCACATGGTGGGAACTTCACAGATTTAATTGTTAGATCTCATACATCCAAATCATATCAATTATATGGAGACAGATCATATAAGCTCATTGTCTTATAAGTCATTGTAAGCATTTTGTCTTTTATTCGGAATTAGATGAGCATTTAGGTAACATTCAAGTAGAGATGTCAGACTGATAGTTAGACCAACAGATTTGGAGTTCAGAAGAGATTGCTGGGTAGGTAATAATCCCCAGGTCTGTTATCAGTCATGGACATAGATGAGATCATTCAGAGAAAGTTTATAGAATTTGAAAAGAGAGGATACAAGACAGAATCTTAGGAAACACCACAAACCTCTCAGTTACCAGAAATGGCTAGTTAGTGGGATAAGCACATTTTATGAAAGAAATCTTGACAAAAAGAGTGGTCCAACATAGAATAAATAGGAGACTATAGAAACTGACGCAGATTGCTTTCTGACAGGACAGGAAGACTTGTTGAGCATGATCACTCTGAAGACTTGTTGAACATGAGGCTGTGACATTTAGTAGGACTCTGAAGTCAGACTGTGATTTGAGTCCCAGCTCTTAACACTTACATGCGGCATAACCTGGATAAGATTCTTAAACTCTCTAAACTCAAGTTCCTAATCTAAAAGACTAGTAGTATGTTATGTGTTTTACAGGGCTGTTGTGAGGCTTAAAATGAGTGAATTTATGTATCAGTTCCTAGTTAGCCCTTAATAGATACTTTAGATTGTTATTAGAAACACGTTTTCTATTATAGGGCAGTGGTAGTTCATCAGACTTCTCTTATCATTAAATATCCTTCAAATAAATATCCTATTTAGTTCTGTATTTGTCTGTTTAGTTTCCTAAGTACCCTGATACTAGGAAAAGAATAGTTTATTGAGCAGAATATATGTGAATTTATGTTATAACAAAGAAACATCTCTTCATGTATCAATACATTTATATTCTGGTATACATATCGTTTTTAATAAATTGTGTTATTTTGTCTGATTTTTGCTCAAGTCTGGATGAGTGAATTAAGTCCATTTTGAATCATCTAGATCTAATTCCAGCTATGGATTGTGTCTAGTTTCTAGACCTTCAAGATAAATAGGATATTCTGAATGGTGGTAAATCACTATGTACATACAGTATCTACTTAAAATATTTTTGTAGCTTATGATTATAGTATTTTTCTAGTGGAAAATAGAATGTAGAGTATGAGAAATGTGGAATTGCCAGTATCTAAAAAATTGTTACTCGATAGAATTCAGTTTCCTTATTTTTCTTTCTGATGCCTTAAAATTTCAGTTGATTCTCACTATTTGTGGTAGTTTTGTTTTATAAAGATATACTGAAGTAGTGAATACTGAACCATTGTTTCTAGAGGAAATACAGAGTTAGGTTCCTGTGGGTCTTCTGGTCACATTTTTTTGTCAACCAATCATACATAACCTTGTTTTATGTGTTTTTCTGTTTAAAGACATCTTATTTAATATATTGTTGATTCACTAACACTGAACTCTTGGCCAGTAGCACTGTAACTCATTCCTTAACAAAGCTTATCTAACACATATTTATTTGTGACACATTATAGCCTTCTTGTGCTTAGGAACACTAGATAGCATTTTAGCACCATTCTTGAGTGCCATTTTAAACAGCAAAATCACTAACAAAAAGCACAGAATTACAAAAAACATGGCATTAAGTAGACAGCAAAAAGAATCCCTATTTACATTATGAGAGCTGAAACAAGGCAGATTGTCACCTTGTTCAACTTCAGCTGAGAGTATGGAATTTGAGCAGCTGAAATTTTTCATCATTCTGGGCATGTACACGATTACAAATGACCTCAAAAATGCTCTGAGTATTGACTTCGAGGTTGCAGTAAATTTTAGTGAGCAGGCAAATTTTAAAATATGGAGCAACTTTGATTGTTTTATTTTGGGAAACAGTTGTTATTTCTTTTTTGGAAGGGGATGTGATAAAATTAACATTTGACTAGTTATTCTTATGTTATTTTCCATCTTGATGCTGAATATTTTTCACCAAATAATCCTAATGTTTCAGCTATTTTATTGTAATCATTTTGTTTTCTTTACAACTCTAATGCAACTGTACTTCCTGGAGTAGTCGAATTCTTCATAAGCCTGAAGACAATAACCATCTACATTTGAAAAAACAAGGTACTACCCTGGACAGCTTAGTGAGATCCTGTCTGTATGAAAAAACAAAAACCAAAAAACTAGCTGGGCATGTTGGTGTGCTCCTGTACTCCTTGCTACTTGGGAGAGTGAGTCAGGAGGATCCCCTGAGCCCAGGAATTTGATGTTACAATGAGCTACAATTATACTACTGCACTCCAACCTCAGTGACAGAGTGAGACCCTGTATACCAAAAAACCCCAAAACAACCCAACAAACAAACAACAACAACAACAAACTATAAAACGAAGACAAAATCGACTATCTGTGACCTCAGGTAGAAAAAAGATCTCTTAAACAGAACACAAAAATCACAACCATGAAGGAAAAGTTCAGCTACATTAAAATCAGCAATTTTTGGTTATCAGTATCAACCATAAAGAAAATAAAAGTACAAGCCACTTTTATGGTGATTTGTCATTAAGATGATAATGCATTTTAAATGACTGGTCAGAATATATTAAAGAATTACTATAAATATTATGAAGAACGCAACTTAATAGAATGATGTCAAACCAGGCGAAGTGGGGACCAAAGAGAGGCCCAAATTTTACTTGTACAGTGACCACTTGTATACCTAATCCTGAATTGTACCTCACATCTTTAAAATAAAATTTAAAAAAAATTTTAAAAGTTCCAAAATTACATCCTTTCTTAAACAAGTATGTATACTGCTATTGAAATTCAGCATGTTGTTTTCTTTTTAAATGCAGTACTTTCTTTACATAAATATCATTCATTAAGAGGTGAAATAAAGACCTGATTATAAAACATATGCAAAATATAAAATAAAGTGGGGCATGTGCTCACCAGTTTGCCACAAAAATAAAAAAGAAAAATGGACCTGCCTGGACTATTCATAGCCCAGTAGCCTCCTCAGACCTGCTATCTGCAACCCCAGCTCAGGTGAGTCCTCACTTTCAGGCCATCTCTCCATTCAGGACATGGAAGGCTGAGTAACACAATGAGTCACAGAACTGTCCTCCCCTACATCCCTTCCCCTTGAGCTGTGACATGGAGGGAGTGACCTCAGCCCTTCGTCTACTGGCAGGCCTATCTACCTTGGACGCCAATGACCCGTTTGCTGATAAAGACAGTCCCTTCTGTGACTGGAAGGCTTACTGCTGAGTGGCATGATTGGTGGGGGGCTCCTGTGCATTGCTGGGATTGCTGTGGCCCTGAGTGGCAAATGCAAATGCAAGGGCAATCAGAAGCATAGCCTGAGAAAGCCATCCCAGTCACTCACTCATCCAGGCTTTGCCAGTGTCTGCTGTGCACAGGACCAGCTTCCAGAGATGTCCCAAAACCTGACACTGGCCTCCAACCCCATTGCTCCCTCCCCTGGAGGCCTGGCCCACTAAGATGGACTTTTTCCCTAAAAGCAGGCTGTTAGGTGCTCTTCTGATCAGGACACTGTCCAAAGCTTATTTGTCAATTAAACTGGCCTCACTGCTCCCTCCCTATCCCCCCAAAACAAAAGAAGAAAAATGAACAAAAAATCTTAATGGGAAAGAAAAGAAAATTGAATGGTAAACAGGAACTGTAAAGAATATAGTAAGTTCTATTATAATACTTGTTTTGAGAATGTGAACTTGTTCCAGTAAGATTGATATATTAGGGAACAATTTGAGGATAATGCAAATTTTGCATTTGCTTGTATGATTTCATCCTTGAGACACACTAGGTGAATGCAGAAAACTGCACTCAGCTTAGTTGAATCACATAGGAATATACAAAACACACACATTTCTTTTTTATTTTTATTTATTTTAAAATTGTGGGGTACAATTCAGGGTTAGGTATACAAATATTCATTGTGCAAGTATCCTTGTTGATGAGGTATGCCCCCTCTTCCCCAGGTAGATTTCGACTACTGTCAATCCCATCTCCCCACTCCCCTTCCCCCCACAGTTTCCCGCTACTGTCAGTCCTTTTCCTAGAGTATTATGGTAGTTGTTCAAGGTCCACTTATGAGTGAGAACATGTGATACTCAGTTCTTTGTTTCTGTGAAAGATCACTCAGTACTATAGACTCGAATTCCATCCAGGTTGCTGCGAAGTTCATGATTTTGTTCTTCTTTATGGCTGTATAATATTCCATTGTGTATATACCACATTTTTAAAATCCAGTCCTCTTTTGATGGGCAGCATGGTTGGTTGCATGTTATTGCTATTGTGAACAGTGCTGCGATAAACATACTATGTGCAGGTATTTTTTTGTAGAGTGATTTGAGTTCTTCTGGGTATATTCCCAGTAGGGGGATTGCAGGGTCATATGGAAGGTCAATTTTTAGAACTTTTTGGAATTGCCACACTGTTTTCCACAAAGGCTATACTAGTTTGTGCTCCCACCAACAGTGTAGAAGTGTTCCCTTTTCACCACATCCTCTCCAGCACCTGTTATTTTTTGAGTTACTGATGATGGCCATTCTGCCTGGAGTTAGGTAGTATCTCAGTGTAGTTTTAATTAATGCCCACATTTCAAACACCTAATAGCACCCAAAGTAATTCATATGTTCTGCCATTTACAAATCACCCCTCCCTTTTGAATATTTGTCCTATATTGAGGAAAAGCCTACCTTTGGTTCTATAGTCCCAAGCCAGAAGATAATTCTTTGTCTTCTTTGCAGCCAGAGCTCAGGAATATTACTCAGAGCCAGCCAATCAGATGTAGCCACTTGAGTTTAGAAGAAGTGTGAAGAGAAAGTAGTGCTGTCTGGAATCTGTCCTGGTGAAGGTAGCAGAACTGGCAGAGAGATAGGTTTTCAGGGGTGGCAAATGGGAGAGGTTTTAGTCACAGCATTCTCTGTTCCTAAGATGTAAGCTGTGATTTCTGTGCACAGTGGCAGTGAGGACTTTTGAGTGTTGTTGTAGGTTATGTAGGTATCAGGCCCTCCCAGGGATTCTGTAAGCTCCCCAGTATCTTTTAGAAACTCCTTTTCTGCTAAAAGCTCTTAAAGCATCCACCTCTTTCATGGTTCCTTAGCCTCATTCTTAGCTGGTGGTTAAATCCATATTTAGAAGACTAACATGAGATCCAAATCTTACTTGGCTGGAGAAGGAAAACCAGTAGTTTCTCAATTTACTTTTCAGATACATTTGTTTTATGAACTATTGCTAGTATATAGAAAATTTGTGTCTTAGTTTGGACTGCTGTAACAACATACTATAGACTGGGTGGCTTAAATAACAAACATTTGTTTCTCACAGTTGTAGAGACTGGGAAGTTCAAGATCAAGGTGCCTTCAGATTTAGTGTCTGGTGAGGACTCTCTTCCTTGTTTTCAGATGGCTACCTTCTTACCATATCCTTACATGGTGGAAAGAGCGATTATTATGCTCTTATCTCTTTATAAGGGCACTAATTCCATCATAGAGTCTCCATCCTCATAATCTGTTTATATTCAGCTATGTGGTCTGAATGTTCATGTCCTCTCAAAATTCATATGTTGAAACTAAATCCCCATTGTGGTGGTATTAAGAGGTGAGGGCTTTGGGAGGTGGTTAGGTCATGAGGGTTCCACCATCATGAATAGGATTGATACCCTTGTAGAAGAGGTCCAAGGGAGCTTGTTTACCCCCTGCCATGTTGAGCATGAAACAAGAAGGCACTGTTTATGAACTGTTACCCTGTCTAACTTATTTTGTTATAGCAGCTCGAACATACTAAGATTCTGCTCCAAAGGCCCAACTCTAAACACCATCATATCAGGGGTTAGGGATTCTACATATGAATTTGGAGATGGAACATAATAGAATAGCAATTAATGAATAATAAAATGAACAACCATGTACTTACACTTAGCTTTATCAAGTGTATACATTTAAACCATATTTGTTTCAGATTTTTAACAGTAGTAAAACATTACAGATGTAGTCTGCTTTTGGATCTTTTAACTGACTAGATTTGCTTTCTTTTTCATCTACAGACTTAAGAGTTTTACATTTCTGTTTCTGTTCTTTTAATGGATATTAGCATCCATTTTTACTAACACTTTAAGTTCTTTACACTCTTTTTTTTTTTTTTGAGTTGGAGTCTCACTCAGTTGCCCAGACTGGAGTGCAGTGGCTGCTCCCGGCCACCGCAGCCTCGCCTACTGGGCTTCAGCGATCCTTCCGCCTCAGCCTTCCAAGTAGCCGGAATTACAGGCATGCGCTACCACACCCGGCTGATTTTTTGATTTATTGTAGAGATGAGGTCTTGCTGCCCAGGTGGGTCTCGAACCCGTGGACTCAGGCAATCCACTCACCTCAGCCTCCCAAAGGCGTGGGATTACAGGCTGAGCCACCGAGCCCGGCTAGTTCTTTACACTCTTGATAAGTACAAGGTCCTGAGGGTTTTTGGTCACCTTGCTCGTCTTACACTTTTGTGTCAGTTACACATGAAGTCATATGTCACTTAACAATTGGGATATGTTTTGGGAATTGATTTGGTAGGCTTTTTTGTCATTATGCAACATCATATAGTATATTTACAAAAACCTAGATGCTATAGCCTTTTGTATACCTAGGGTATATGGCATAGCCCTTTTACTGCTTTTAGGCTGTAAAGCTCTATAACATGTTACTGTACTGAATACTGTAGGTAGTTTTAACACAGTGGTATTTGTGTATACATAGGGTGCCAAACAATGTATATACATTTTAAGGGAGGAAAAAAACTATATTAAAATTGTATTAATATATACTGAAACAAAGAGGAATACAAGTCACATTTGACTTTTGCAATTACAAGAGGTGCTCAGAGTGGTTACCATCAGCGTCTAGACACTTCTAATTACAGTGAACTAAAAGTAATACGTAGATAACATCTCTTAAAATGTGTATGCTTTTTTGGGCACTCGGGTATATAAATACAGTGGTATTTGTGTATATGTAAACAGAAAAAGTAAAGCTACTGTATAAAAGATGAAAAATGGTATACCTGTATGTACACTACTGTAGATTTTATAAACATAAATACACTTAGGGTACAATATATTTATAAAAGTTTTATTTCTTTAATAATAACCCTTAATTTACTACATTTTTTTTTACTATATAAACATAATTTTTTTTAACTTTTTGAATTTTGTCATAACACTTAGCTTAAAATAAACACATTCTACAGTGGCACAAAAATTTTTCTTTACTTCCTTTTTTTTCTATTTTTTTTAACTTTAAAGGTTGTTTTTTTTTTTTTTTGTTAAAAACTAAAACACAAACACACACATTGGTGTAGGCCTATACAAGATCAGGATCATCAAGGTATTACTAGGTGATAGGGATTTTTCACCTATTTATAATCTTATGAAACCACCATGGTTTTTGTGGTCCATCACTGATGAAAACATTATACAGTGCAAAACTGTAATGGAAACCTCATCTAGAGCTGTTTAAGAAAATCAAGATTTCTTTTTGGCACGTAACAAGAAGCCTAGAGCAGCACATTCTGATTCAGCAACTCAGTAATGTTCGGACCCCTGTCTGCAATCCTCCTGGCCAGTGCGAGCCCTTCAGGGTGTTTTCTGTGTCCTTTTGACAGGTTCCCATTATTCTTTGAACAGTTCCGTACATTCTGGTAAAATAAGATGTTCCAAGCTTATCTGGTATTTTCCCTGTCTTAACCCTGGAATCAGCCATTTCTCTAAGTATACCTGACTCCTTTAGTGAAAAATTGCATTTAGAGACCAAGATTTGAGTATAAGATATGCTCATTGCTTTTGGTTGTTGCTACTCTTGGATCCATTCAATGCAAAGATCTTGATATATATCTATATAGTGAGGAATACATGTCAAAAGCTTACATAGGTTGAAAGCTAGGCCTCTTGTGTTAGCCATATTGTGAATTCAAAGGAACAGTTCTTAAAGGAAATTAGAAATATACTCTAGTGAACACACAAATGATAATAAAGTGGAACAGCCTTATTGCTGATAGAAAGTTTTAATGGGCTGGATAGTAGATCAAACCAGCCATAATCTTCCCTTAAGTCACAGCTTAATCCAGAGCAAGTCCCTAACTCTCTTCTATTCTATGAAGTATGAGAGAGGTGTGGAAGCTACAGAAGAAAAATTTGAAGCTAGTAGAGGTTGGTTCATGAGGTGTAGGGAAAGAAGCCATCTCCACAGCATAAAAGCAGCAAGATAAAGATGTAAGATAAAGCAGCAAGTGCTGCTATAGAAGCTGTAGCAATTTTTTTAGAAGATCTAGCTAAGATCACCACAATAGATTTTTAGTGTCGATGAAACAGATGAAGATGCCATTTAGGACTTTCATAGCTAGAGAGGAGAAGTCAACGCCTGACGTCAAAGCTTCAAAGTACAGTCTGACTCTCTTGTTAGGGACTAATGCAGCTGGAGACTTTTCTGAAAAATCATCATTTTGCAATCATCATAGTAGAGGTTGAATCAGGTGTGATTCATTAACATTCATTAACATTCTAAATCAAGGAAGGGGGAGATTTTGATTAGGAGTAGTTTATTTGTGTGATCTTAAAGTATCTTCCCAGAGATTGATTATTTGTGGGAAGGGAAAAAAATAACAGTGATAGGACATTGGAGAAATTGGACAATCCCTTGACCAGGTGATGAAATTAATAGCACCAGCAAGGGACAGATGGACATCTTGTGCCTCTAGGTATGATACCTTGAGAAGATTACTGCATTACCTATGGGTCACTGAGAAGACAGACTCTGAATCTAATCATGTGTAAACATTGGACAAAATTAAAATTGGGCACAGTCTGATTTTAAAATGGGGGGATCTTCAAAATGTCAATATCATTAATGTTCTGGAAGTGTTCCAGATTAAGGGTGCTTAAAGGGATTGACAGCTAAATGCAACATCTGATCCTAGCCTGGATCCTGAACTGGAAGGGATAAAATGCCAGGATATTATTCAGTCATCTGACAAGATTGAAGTACAAATGGTCGATTAGATAAAATTGTATCATGTTAACTTTACTGGGGTTGATAACTGTACTGTCATAGTGTAAGAGATATCACATTTTTAGGACATACTGAAGTGTTAAGGGAAAAGGATTATGATTTGTGCACCTTACTCTTAAATGGCTTAGATAAGACATTATTTGTATACACATACACATTCATTTGTATATGCTGTATAGGTAAAATGTTGACAATAATAGGTAAGTAGGTGAATCTAATGAAGTGTGTACAGGTGCTTTTTATACTGTTTATATTTTTGCTATTTAAAAAATAAATTTGAAATGGCTGAAACAAGAACAAAAGCCTAACCTCAGTATCACCTCTTCTTCCCTTTGTTAAGCAATCTTTAGCCTCATCCGGACTACTGCATAGCCTCCTAACTGATCTCTCCTCTCCTGTCCTTGTTGCCCTGCTGTTATTTCATTACACAACTGGCAAAGTAATTCTTATAAAACATAAGGCAGGTGATGCCACGCTCCTTATGGTTTCCCATTTCACCTGAAATAAAAATTCAGTTCTTAACTGAGGTCTTCAAAGCCTAACTGCTTTGGTTCACTTCCTCTTCTTTGATAATACTTCTCACGTGTCCCCCATCTGTGTTATTCATTTCATTCCAGTCTAATGGGCCTCTTTGTGTTCCTCCAGTTGGCCAAGTGTACTCTCATTTCAGGGACTTCATACTTACTCTTCTTTCTGCCTGGAACACTCTTTGCCAGTTATCTGAGTGTGGCCCTATCTCTCCCTTCTTTCTGGCCTGTGCCCAAATCTGTTATCAGAAAGCCTATCCCCGATCTTCCTAGATAAAGCAGCATTCCTCCTCTCCCTTTCCATACACTCTATCCCCTGTTCCCTCATTATTTCTATTTCTGTTCTATATTGTTTTTATTGTTGATGACCTTTTTACCATGTAAGCTCCTGGAGAGAGGGACTTTTGTTCACTGCTGTATCCCCGGTGCTTAGAACAGTTCCTGGCACATAATAGGTTCTCAGCAAATGCTTGAGAATAGAAGAAAATATTTAAGTTTGAGGCAATTAAAAGCTGACTGAAAATTCAGTTATGTGAGTGGAGTGTCTCAGTTTTGGTAGTCTTTATTGTGGGGTGATGGGTACAAGGACCTGCTGGTTTGGTGTGTGTCAGGTTTTTGTCTCTTATCCAGGTCAGTTCTTCTCAGACGTAACCACCAATTTTCTGGTTAGAAAGTCAGGGCAAAGTGCTCTTATCTTTTCTCATGCTCTTTATTCTTGCAGATTTATCCTCTATCTCCCATCCCCCTTTGTTGTCTTTATAGTAGAATTTCAACAAGGAATGGGGACAAACAGGTTTGTTTGTTTTACCCCTCCAGTTGGCTCATTTAATAGAGAGTAAGACTTCTTATATTACAACTAAAAAGACTTCTGCTCATCCTATATGATAGTATGAAACTTCAGTTGTTTTGGGAACTGAAAGCTTTTTGCTCCTATTAACCCATGCCTATCAATTGAAAGGAGAATTCAAATGAGAATGTGTTAGCCACTAACCGCTGAGTGATTACTGAGCACTTAGAATTGACTTGTTTGAATCAAAATGTGCTGTTAAGTATAAAATATGTCTTTTTTTCTTTGCAATAGTAGGTGAAAAAGACTTTGAAGTTTTTGAAGATTAAGGAAAGAAGGTAAAAATTTCATTAATAATCTTTCAAAGTATTGACCATATGTTGAAATACTATTTTGACTATATTGAATTAAAATATATTATTAGGCCAGATGCGGTGGCTCATGCCTGTAATCCCAGCACTTTGGGAGGCCAAGCTGGGAGAATCACTTGAGCCTCGGAGTTTGAAACCACACTGGGCAACATAATGAGACCTTATCTCTAACAAAAAAAAAATTAGCTGGTCATGGTTGTGCATACTTGTAGTCCCAGCTACTGGAGAGGCTGAGGTAGAAGGATCACTCGAATCCAAGAGGTCAAGGCTGCAGTGAGCTGTGATCATGCCGCTGCACTCCAGCCTGGGTGACAGAGTGAGACCTTGTCTCAAAAAATATATATATATCGTTTTGCTTTATAAAATTTGGCTACTAGAAATGTGAACTGCATGTAACTGTATTTTAATTCTTTTAGACAGCATTGCTGTATTGGCCAACAACGAAGGCAAGCATATTTATCTGCTATAGTGATCCTCCAGATCAAAGTTAGTAGTTTGCAACTTCCTCTTAATGACAGTCACTTTTTTGTCTGATCTTGTTGTTTTTTCATTTACTATACTTTTGTATATGGTTAAGTTTAACTTTGTATATAGATTTTTAACTTGCCAATTTGTTCTGACTCTTTTTTGGAATGCTGCAGTGCTAGTAAAACTTCAGAATGGAACAAAATCGATCCAGATTTTTCCAAACGGTAGTGTTCTATAGATTAGTGTCATAATCTACCTACATACATTTGGATTCCCAGATTTTTAGTCCTATAGAGTTGTTACAGAAAGTATGGATAATTTAGAGATATTACCCTTTCACAGATATAAGCAGTTTTAATTGCCTGAACATAACTTAGAAAAAGACCTACTAACTGGAACAGAAATAGAGAGACTACCTAATTTTGACTGCTGATGAATAACATTCATGATTATTGACCAGTACTGGATCAATTTGGCCTTAAAGACCATTGATCACATGTGTTCTTATAGCTATCTTGGCCTTTTACTTCTCCACAGAGGCACAGATTATATTCAATTTGGCATTCATTTTTAATTTTATGAAGAGTGTTTCAAATGAAAACCTTTCAGATCACTCTCCTTCCTTTGAGACATTAATGTGGTCCGTATATAATTAAGCTATCCACCATTCAAGCCGATTAACAACTTCCAGAATAGGAATTTGAGGTTGAAAACACTATTCCCAGTTGCCATTCTTCAGCCTGAAGGATTAGGGATTTGTAGTCCCTCATTTCTAACTCATCTTTTATCAGAATGCTAAAAGATAAAATCGTCCTTATTTCTCAGTTCCATTTCTTCCTTATGTGTATGCTTGGGCAGATAGTTTTTCCTTGCAGCCTGAAGAATTATGTCTATTTTTTTTAAAGATTGAAAGATAATCAGACTAAGCAGTCAGATATTATGTTCCTCAGGGTAACTTTCTGGGTCAATCCATTTTGAAAATAATATTTCTCAACTAGTTAGGAGATAATTTTAAATTATAAAAGTATTCCCCTTTCACAGTTAAAAAATTCTGTAGCATCTTGCTCTCCCTCTCCTTCCTGTAGTTCCATTCATCGGAGGAGACCACATTTTATCTTTTTCTTTTTTGTTTTTCTGCTAGTTACCCACCATAAGCTTAAATAATTGAAAATTTTGACTGTGCTTACAGTTTTTCCATGGTGAGAAATTTTATTTATGTTGTCTCCTACCTTCTTTCTTCCTCTTACTCTTTGGTTTTGTCATGGTATTATTTTTAGTTCTGCTGTAGGTTACTTTTATAACATAAATAATGTATTCTCTAGTTTCAGTTTCATCAACATCAGATTATATCTCTTGAATTACGAAATATGAGGAAATTAGTACTCCTTTATCTGTTTACTTTTAGTTTTACATTTTAATTATTTTTTGGAGAATGGTTGTTTGACTTCTCCTTTGGATAAATAATGTTCTTTGCAATGACTGGGTACATGCGTGTAAAGTATGGGGAGGGACTCCATGACCCAGGTGTTACTGAGACTTTCTTTTAATTTACTGCCCCATTTCCCAATGCTGCTCTCTGTCCAAGCTTGGAGTGTCTTCCAGTCTTCGCAGGGAAAAATGACCCCTCCATTGCAACTTTTTTTCATTGTGAATTTCGGCCTCCACTATGGTGCATTTGTCAGTATAGTGGTTTCTTATTTGCTATCTGTGTTCCAGAAATTTATTAAAACTTTATCTTCTGCAGCCCCTTCCCCTTTTCAATGGTTTTATACCTTTTACTATCCTATCAATGGGAAACTATAAGGAAAGAATGGAAGTTAAACATATGTGCTCAGTCTGCTTTCTTGAACCAGAAGATCCAGAAGCAGTATTTGGGTTTCACAACACAAAGAGTACTAACTACTATACAGTCACTGCCTGTGAAGTAACACTTGCTTTTCATTTGTCTTAAATTATTCTTGAATATTTATATGGTGCATTTACATTGTTCAGAGTGCTTTTACATAATCTGTTTAATCCTCATAACAACTTTTGGTGAAGGTGGGACATATATTACTCTTATTTTACAAATAGGCAATTGAGGATTAAAGAGGTTAAGTAAGGAATTTACTAATGGTCACTTGCCTAAGTAAGCTGCAGAACAGGAATAAAGATTAGTTTCCAAATCTTCCAACTCACAATCTGGTTAATTCTCTGTCCTCAAGTTTTTGTCTCATTTTCATATATTCTTGTATATGTGTATGTATATGTGTGTGTGTATAAACATATTATACACACATACACAGAACATTTTCACACTGAAATTTG